>NC_027755.1:39652190-39674067 GCF_000695525.1 Brassica oleracea var. oleracea
TTGTGGACAGACTCGTGAATGGATTGCGAGAACAGATGGAACTTACTTTCAAAGAAATCGAATTAAGCCAGCAGCGTTTGTGTTTCCTTGGATTAATAAAAAACCTTAAAAAAATCTAATTGATGTTTCTGATTAAGAACCTCAAAATCTTTAATCGTTTCTAATTTTAATTATTGTTGTTCGTTTTGTAAACTTTGTCATGATTCTGCTTTCGTGTCGAATATTAAGAAAATAAATATTGTATCTATGTATATTTTTTTTGTTTGTCATCTATTTATAATGTGTTTTAAATAATACGTATGAGTGTTTCAAAAAAAAAAAATACGTATGCAAAAAAACAAACTGGATTTTGTGGACAAACTATGTTCTTGGTATCTTCACGGCTCGTGACTCTTACACCATCATCAAGGGTTCTTGTCCTTATTCGGCTTTGCTTTCGGAATGTAAGAACAACACCTTCATTATCTATTATCTTCTGCACAAGAATAAATCAAACTAAATATCCCAAATATTTATCTGCATCAAACTCTAAGAATCATCCACCAACTCCACTCTCACTTCACCACTGCTGGCGTGTTGTTCTCCAAACTCTGGTGGAAACTATTTACTATTCAATCCTCTACTTGGCGAAACACCTAGCTCTTCATGCTTACTCTCCCTCTACGACCAACACCAACAGCTTCACTTCCTGTCTGATCACCACGACCAAAGACTGCCTCCTTTCGATAGCTTCACTTACCTCTTTCTCCTCAAAGCAGTACTTCGAATCCTCGTTTGAGGACTCCATGGTTTGACGATAGCTTCACATAACACTTTTAGAATTGTTTCTAAGATGAAAAATCCTACGGTGGTGATCACATTTCAACCCAACTAAACCAAAGCGGTGTATTGTACTACGAAAACGCCCGAGAAGATCTGCTTCTTCTTTTCTTTTGTCTACGTAGTGCCAAAGAAAGGCTACTCTCAAGTAAGCTAGAACAGCCTCTAACTAAGCAGCTCATCTCATCTCTCCCATCAGCGAGTAATTAAGTAATACAGACTCGCATGTTCTTCAGAATAATTCGGGCTTTTTTTTGTTGTTATGCTTTCTTGTCAAGCACTTTACCAGTAAAAAAGACATGTTAATAGAATTCTCAACTGTGATATGTTCTACATTTGTATCATTGCCACTTTCCCTGTTGAGTCCTTAGTTACCTCTCTTTGTGTTAAATTTCTACATTTTCATTTTTTTTTTTTTATCATTGCAGTACGTACCAAGTATGAAAACTTAAGATATACTTATATCCCACTCTCTGTTGGGGTACATTTGTATATGTTACGAACTTGAAGTGGATTCTTCTACCATTCTGATGTGGAACCTAACTAAACTTCAATTTTCGAAAACTCGATCACTCATTTATAAAAGCCGTATTGAATCGATCTAGTTACCAGTAAGCAGAAAGAGATGGGTCATAAGGACTTTTTGCCCACATTATCAATGTCCTCCATGTGGAACATGAGTGGGCTTTCATAGGCAAGGGTAGTTGATTAAATATTTTCCATAGGCAAGGTTGTTGGTTAAAGACTTGCACTTAAGCATGTGTGGCAGGAACACGAAAACAAAAACAAACAAACAAACAAACAAATAAAAACTGTGGAGGCAGAAGAAGAAGCTTGGCTGTTAGTGATGTCGATTGTTGTGGATGTCAACAGAGTATCAGATATCTGTGAGAGTTCAAGTAGGAGAACCCGAGATGAAAGTGTCTTTGAGAAATTGAAGAAGGCGGCTCAAGATGGAGACATCGAAGAATTGTATAAACTGATAGCTGAGGAACAAAACATTCTAGACCACTTTGATGAAGTGCCTTTCTGTGAGACGCCATTACACCTGGCAGCTGAAAACGGGAAAACCCATTTTGCGATGGAACTAGTGACTCTTAAGCCGTCGCTTGCATTGAAGCTAAACGTGTCAGGCTTCAGCCCAATCCATTTAGCCCTGCAAAACAACCACGTGAGAATGGTTAGAGGGTTTATAGCAATCGACAGCAGCTTAGTTAGAATCATGGGAAGAGGTAGGATTACCCCTTTGCACCATGTGGCTAGAATAGGTGATGCAGAATTGCTTAGTGAGATCTTGATGGCTTGTCCCTCTTCAATAGAAGATTTAACAATAAAGCGTGAGACAGCTGTGCATATTGCGGTAAAGAACCACCAGTTTATGGCGTTCAAGGTTCTGTTTGGATGGATCAAGAGAGCGAACAGGGTGGAAATCTTGGATTGGAAGGATGAAGACGGTAACACAGTCTTCCATATTGCTGCAGCTATCAATCAGACTGAGGTAAAAAAAATGTCTCTCTTATTTTAATATTTTTTGCCTTAATTATTTGTGTTTATACATTGCTGGCTTTTGATCTGCTTCTTAATCGGTTTCTGTGACCTTGTATATTTTATTTACGTCCCATATTTTTTAAACCCTTTAAATTAATATTAATTTAAAATTCTGAATACATATTTTTAAATATATATTACAACTTTTTTGTATTATGATTTTGCATAAAATTCCTGCTGGATTTTTGTAGGTCATGGCGTTGCTACGTAAAAGCGTTAAAATAGCAGCCAAGAATTTGAATGGCAAAACGGCGATGGATATATTCGAAGCTCACCAGCCTCCTTGTTTCCCTGAAGCAAGAACAATTCTCCGTAGTGCCAAAGAAAGGCTATTTAGTTGTTCCACAATAACTCTTGCAGAATATTTGAGCAAAGATCTAACGTTTCTCGAGAAACGGAACAATTTCTTAGGGCTGAGCAATTTAAGCATATCTAGAGCCAGACCTCTAACCAGTAGCCATCGCCGTGATGCAATATATGTGGTGGTTATACTTATAATAACAACTTCATTCCAGGCTGGTTTTAGTCCTCCAGGCGGATTTTGGCAGGAGGACGGCGTGGATCATCATAACGTCTATCACAAAGCTGGGCAAATGACTATGTCTTTCTCCAATGCCTTAATTTTTAATGGCTTCAACGGGTTTGCCTTCTTATCATCCCTATACGTGATCATGATCCTCACAATTGGACTTCCCATGTGGAAGTTAATCTATTGTTCAACGGCGTGTTTAGGTCTCGCTTTGTTAGCATCATACGGCACTATATTCCCGTATCCTGATGACAGCTATATAGGGTATATCCCATTGATCGCCTTCGTCTATGTATTCCCATTGATTATCACAATCATGCTGTTTAGTGTTTTCATGGCATTCATTGTTGACAAACGTGGCCGGAGACTAGTAGACTTCCCGGCGAGCTGCTTCAGCTCATCTCATGAGTTGTCGCTATGATCATTAGAATACGTTGAAAACATGATACCATGCACGAGGAATATTAGTTATCTTTCAATGTGGGACTATGATGTGTGGAGCCAAAGAGAGAACCAAAGAAGAGTTTGAAAGTTCTTGCTATATGGATCCTTTAATTGTATGGAGACTGTAATGGGACACTTGTAACTGAAATAAACTCTTATGTGTTTTTCAAGCTAGCTAGTGTTATGAATTTAAATTGTCAACTAGTTCGTTCTAATAACTAGTTTCTCAGCTGAAATTAAACGCTGTTTATTTCATACTCTTTCGTTCAATTCATTTTGCTGATCTTGTTTCCCTTGATTATTTGTTGCTTGCTGAGTCTTGTTTTGCTTCTAGAAAATTGATTAATATTTAGAGAACTTACACAAAAGTGGCAGATAGACTAGAGGATAGTTTTCAAGGTTGAGTATTGAAAACATGTACAAATTACAATGACCATTACTCAGAGGAAGTCTGGAAGGGGCTAACACTGAATTTGCTCTCTACACAGTATATGAGTCAATGAAATCATATTATGCAACTCCTTCTGGAACAGGCTCGGGACAGAACTCAGTTATTCATAATGAGATACGTAACGGTATTTTTTCAAAAAAAAAAAGAGATACGTAACGGTATCTCACGTAACAATGTATGTCATATGGTGAAAAAGCAATCAACCGAAACATGGTGGATCGCCCAGCAAAAATCATCCAAATGGTAGACAGACAGGTTCGCAATCGTCTATCATCAGTCCGAGGTATGATGAAGGCTGGAGGCATGGTTAACTGCACGATAGTTTCATCATTCTTTTAAATAAATTATTATGTTAGTATCAAACACTCGGCACCAAAACAACCCTCTTTGTAAAAACGTTCTTTTTTTAATTAATTTAATAGTTTTTTTTCAAAAAAGGATGTACAATGTTAAAATTATTTTATTGTTATAAATAAATTGATGAATGTCCATAACCGGCCCGATCCATAACCGGCCCAACACCAAGATAGAGAGTCGGCCCAACCCTAGAGAGAGACGATCACGACATGGAGAGAGAGAGAGAGAGAGAGAGAGAGACGACTTACATAGCTTTAGGAAAAAAGGAAACTTCATTTCTTTTTCCTTGTATTTGTACACTTTCCATATTGTGTCTTTCTTTTTATCTATCTTGTAATTCTCTATATAAAGGGTATAATGAATATAGAACTTACAGATTCTAAATCAAATCAAATCCGGTGGGTTTTTATAGTGAGCTCATTTCTAAGTTTTACAACACATTATCAGCACGAAACTCTAAAAACACCCTGAGCCAAAACCAAAATCGACAAACCCTAAAAAACCCTAACCCTAGCCGGCGCATCCTTCTAACCCTAATCCGTTCGCGACTCCGTTCCAGCCCGCGTCCACCTGATCAGCTCCAGCCCTAAGGTGTTTCTGATCCTAGAAGAACTCAGCTCCATCCTGCATCAAGGACAGCTCGCGTTCTAGACTGCAAGCGCCCCGTTCGCATCAGAGCCGCTCGCTATCCCGACTGCAACAGCTCCCATTCGACGATCAGCCAACTCGCGTCCGACGATCTCAGCTCCAGCTCGTAGACGCGCATTCCCGATAGAAGCCGACGAACGTTTCCGATAGTGGTCGGTGCGCGTTCTCAGCATCAGACAGCTTGTGTCCCGATCGTGTCTAAGCTTGAGGTTCATTCTTTTGGTGGTCCGGTTTCTACAATCAGCTAATCTAAAGGTAATTCGAATTCTAAGAACAGAAGAATCGAATTTGGATTATTTGTAAAGAATAAAACCCCAAAATCTAATCTCTAAGATAAAGCCATAGGACAATAGATCAAACCCTAAAGAGTAAATCGAAGCTCTATAAGTTCGATCCACAAACCCTAAAAACGAGATTGATCTATTGATCAATTAAAATCAAAGCCTTAATGGTTTTGAATCTCAAATCAAATCTCTTTGATCTAAGATCAAATTTTCGAAAATCCTAAAACCCTAATTCGAAAACTATTGATTGATTAAACTGATTGAATGATTGAGATTGAGATTGAATTTGATCACTCTGAAATTATAATTGCTTGTTAATCAAATCGAAACCATAAAACTCTAATTTGAAAATCGATTTTATTGTTTGAAATTGAACATTGATTGATTGATTTGATCACCTAGAACTATTGTTAAGATTGTTTAAACTTTAAATCTGAATGAATTGAGATTGTTTGACTTGTTTAAACTGAAACCCTAATAACCTAGTCTAGATTATTTTGAAATCGAATCTGAAATGTGGCTGTGTGGCCTTGCTGCATGCTAGGTTAATTTTTCTAGATCATAACTCGTTGCCGTGTGGCCTTCATACCCTAATTTGATCACAATTGATTGATTGCAAATTACACTTAGAACTTTATTCTAGGAATGATATTGAATTAAAATTAAGTAGCTATGTGGCTTGTTTTTTGCTTGGCCGAGAGTTTGCTTGTATTGATTGCATCGTATGAACTAATAGAAACAATGCTAGAATTGCAATTACACAAACTGAATGCATTAAAACTGAATTGAATCAATGGCCGTGCTGCTTGTTTCTTGTATTTGGCTGTGTGGCATAGATTTTGGCCTTGAGGCATAGATCTTGGCCGTGAGGCTTGATTGATTGTTTGAACTTAAAACCATGTTTGTTTAAACCCTATTCCTATAAGATCTAAATAAAATAATCTATGATTTCAGATGTCGAAAATCAATAACTTGAATTTTGCTACCCTAAATCTCTCTGGAGATAATTACCTTCAGTGGGCGCTTGATACTAAGATCATCCTGAAATCCAAGGGTCTCGGTGAATGTATCACCGAGGACAATAATGCTAATGAGAAAGATCGTTACAGATCCATCTTGATTATTCGCCATCATCTAGCTGAGAGTCTCAAGGATCAGTATCTAACCATTGAGAATCCACTAGATCTTTGGAATGAATTGAAATCGAGATATGATCACCAGAGAACGGTGATCTTACCTAAAGCTCGTTTTGATTGGATGAATCTCAGGATCCAAGACTATAAGTCTGTGGACGAGTATAACTCTGCACTGTTTAAGATTGTTTCTAAAATGAAATTGTGTGGTGAATGTATTACGGATGAGGATATGCTTGAGAAAACTTTTTCCACTTTCCACACAAGCAATGTGATGTTACAACAACAGTACCGTGAGAAAGGTTTTAAGACCTATGCTGATCTTATTTCTTGTCTCTTGCTCGCTGATCAGAACAATGAATTATTAATGAGAAACAGTCAGATGAGACCTATTGGATCAGCTCTACTACCTGAAGCACACACGATAGAGGACAATAAAGAGTCCGACCACGTCCAAGGAAACGGCCAGCATGGCCGTACTCGAGACAAGTCAAACGAACGTGGCCGCGGTCGAAGATCTTTTGGCCGCGGACGAGGGAATGGTTGAGACCATGGACGTGACCGTGGCTCGTTTTGACGAGGTCATGGTCGCGGCCGTGGGTCTTCATTCAAACCCCAACAGTCGACCAAATCAAGCAAATCAGTGTGCCATAGATGTGGTATGGACAATCATTGGGCTAAGACTTGTAGGACTCCCAAGCATCTAGTTAACCTCTAACAAGAGAGTTTGAAAGGGAAGAATCCTGAAGCCCATATGACTTATCAAGATGATGAAAATGATTTCAATCTTGAAAAGGACGATCTCATGGATTATGAAACTTTAGATTGTCTAAAAGACTAAAGATTGATTTCGACATTTTTAATCTAAATTTTGGTGTTCTTTGATTTGGTGTTTTTCATTTCCATGTTGTCATTTCTTTAAACTTATTTTAAACCCTAATAAAAATTAATGATTTTATTACTTGAAAACGCCAATATGAGTTTATAAATTGCAGGTATGGTACACATTAAGGGCTACAACCAGATATGTGTAAGGGCAAGCATTTAGATGCTTTATATTCACCCAGAAAAACCCATTGAGATTATAAAATATAGAGATATAAGAATGGTTTCCACAATGATACAATGGGCAAAAGGAAACAAAAGTTCCTTCAGAGTTATGAAAATCGCCCAAGAAAAGTGATCTAGACTATACATGCATTCTCTATTGATCTAGACTATGCCAAGATCAATATGATAGAGGCAAAAACCATGGTAACCAGAATAGGTTTACCCATGAAATTATACACTTTAAGGCATGCCCGGATTGACCATCCTAGTCTAAAACATGATGCGAAATTAATATTGGAAAGGGCACAAAGAATTATTCCATAGAATCTCACGTGTGTAGCATGAACACAAGGGAAACTCATTAGACCATGATGTCCCAAGCTTTAAAGATTATAGTATGTACAAAGGAAACCTTAGAAGATCCGCACATGTCCATTATGAAACAATCAATTTTCTGATTTGGACATGACCTTCAGTAGATGTACATGTCCAATCGAATTCGAATTTCTTGGTTAAGAACAATTCGAATTTCAAACCTTGAGGGGGCAGTGAGGACAAATCCGCACATGTTCATACTATATATAGCTTGGCTGAATCCTTTTATAAATCTGTATTGGCCATTACCCATAGGTCCAAACTCTCAGTCCAAGGCTTGGGGACACAAGAATTTACATGCATCTTAACTAATAAGCATCAGACCATTTAAGTGAGCATAGATATTTCCATCTCAAATTTTTTATGAGTCATGAGCCAGACATATATCATCTTGAGATATTTGGATAAGCCACCACAAATATATGTGCCGTCTAAGATGGATCCTTAGAAGAGGATGAGGATGGGGATATATGTTGGATATGAATGTCCCACGATAATGAAGTATACCTTGAGCCAAATATGGGTGATATATTTAGTGGCCAAGAACACGGATTGCAAGAGTTAATCCGACTATCCAACATCAGGGAGAGAAAAGTAATAAGCTGGTAAAGATAAAAGAATAAAATGATGGTAAAGAAATAGAATGGAATAAACCATCATTGTCTTGGCAAGATCCTCTGAATAAAGTGAAATAAGACGTCCAAAGATAAATATAAAGATTATACAAAAGCTAGCTAAACAAATGCCAGACACATTTGACCCGAAAAGAAAAGAAAAGAATGATTAAGTTATAAACCAGCTTGTAAAGCACCAACGAAACTGATGTCCAAGAGAGACACAGTCAAGTTGCTACAAAGTCTGTACAAGATAGACCAATAAGTTCCAAAAGATAAGAATCCTCAGAAACAAAAGAGAAGGTGCATAGAATGATAAAACAAATCCGAGGTCGAGGAAACCATCCCAGACATAGACAATGGCCGGCCAATCTAAGGTACCACCCAATGGAGTTTGGGACGCCAAACTCCATAGTACTAATGGTCATGAAGGTAATAAGGTTTCAACCAATTATGTTATGTCTGGAATGTAATGGAACATATAAAGAATGTCGACATTCGATGATATAAGAAAGCGCATAAAAGGTAGCCTTTGAACATATGAATATAAGCGAGGATCATGAACCAACGTCAATATAAGAGTGTACACTTATAGATCAGATTAGACTGAAATGAAAACGTGGGGTTAAATAATTTAAAGAAGAGAGGCGTATTTGGCAAATAAATAAAGACGCCCTATGATTAAACCAGTGGAATATAGATGAGTCTTGTGAGAAGTAAAATCGTGAGATAAAGAACATAATCACGTGGTCTAAGTTGTCCATGTTTCTACTTACAACATTCAAGGATGACGTGTTACACAAGGATTCTCACTGAGACCAGGAATAGAGATTGTGGTGGATGCTACTACATATTTCAAAGTTGATAAAGTCTGGACAAAGAAATTAGATTAATGTATAAAGGATGTAGTAAGCAGCATATGGTCCACTGGATAAAGAAATATATTGAACTCAAAAACGAAATTATGTTTGGGATTACAGCTTGAGTACATAAATGATGGTATCCTTGTGCATCAAATGGCATATACAGATAAGGTACTCAAGAGATTCAATATGGCCGATTGTCATCCTCTGACCAGTCCAATGGTCGTGAGATCTCTCGGTCTGGACACTGATCCCTTCCGTCCCAAGATGGACGATGAGGATGTCCTAGGTCTCGAAATGCCATATCTCAGTGCCATAGGAGTTTTAATGTATTTGGCAACTCATACACGACCTGATATAAGCTTTGCCGTGAACCTACTATCTAGGTTTAGATCTTGTCTGATCCAGAGGCACTGGAACGGGATCAAACATGTTCTCTGCAAGGAACGAAAGACTTGAGTCTATTTTATACTAACCATAAAAATGGTTTAGTTGGCTTTGCTGATGCTGGTTATTTATCAGATCCACATCATGCTCGATCACAGACAGGATATGTCTTTACACATGGAGGTACAGCCATATCATGGCGTTCCATGAAGCAGACCATCGCAGCCACATCATCCAACCACTCGGAAATATTGGCCATTCATGAGGCCAGCCGCGAGGTCGTTTGGTTGAGGTCGATGACCCAACACGTCCGAGCTGATTGTAGGATGACCGAGTTCAAAGAGCCAACCGTGATACATGAGGACAATGTTGCGTGCATTGCTCAGCTCAAGGACGGCTATATTAAAGGAGATAGGACGAAGCACATATTACCTAAGTTCTTCTTCACGCATGAGCTTCAGAAAGCCGACGAGGTCCTGGTCGTCCAAGTACGATCCAATGACAATTTAGCTGACCTATTTACTAAGGCACTTTCGACCTGCACGTTCAGGAAGCTCACGCATCAGATTGAGATGTGTAGGATGAAAGACCTTCATCATCGGGGGAGTAGTACGTGTTGTACTCTTTTTCCTTCATCATGGTTTTGTCCCACTGGATTTTCCTGATAAGGTTTTTAATGAGGTAACATAAGTGTATTACAATCCATGTATGGTTATGGCATCCAAGGGAAAATGTTATAAATCAATTGATGGATGTCCATAACCGGCCCGGTCCATAACCGGCCCAACACCAAAACAGAGAGTCGGCCCAACCCTAGAGAGAGAGAGGCGGCCACAACATAAAGAGAAAGAGAGAGGCGGCTTACATAACTTTAGGAGAAAAGGAAACTCTATTTTCTTTTCCATGTATTTTTACACTTTTCATATTATGTCTTTTCTTTTATCTATCTTGTAATTTCCTATATAAAAGGAACACTTTATGATTAGTGAATAAGAGAGAGAGAGGCGGCCACGACATGGAGAGAGAAAGAGAGGCGGCTTACATAACTTTAGGAGAAAATGAAATCATATTTCATTTTCCTTGTATTTGTACACTTTTTATATTACATCTTTCTTTTTATCTATCTTGTAATTTCTTATATAAAATGAACACTTTATGATTAATGAATACAAAACTTACAGATTCTAAATCCTAAGTTTTATAACATTTATTTTGTACAAATTGAACAATTTATTTGTTTCGTAGGCTCAATCATTCTTCGCAAGAATGTGCTATGTTTTTCGTTTTTTTCTTTCTGAATTGAACAATTCATCTTTTGATTTTCAGAATCGAGGAACAATCCACTCATGGTTCATACCTCTGCCTCGAGAACAAAAACCGAGTATGAAAAGAGTTGTAAAGATCTCACAACCAATCAAAAACACCAAAACTAGAAAATTGTGGTTATCCGGTAAAACTAACAAAATGGGTTTTCCCTTCAAAACTATAAATTATGTTTTTCTCTTAAAATCACACAATAGATTTTTTTTTTCTGTTGAAACATAAAATCAAATTTTCCTTCTAAAACCACAAAATCAAATTTTTATAAAAAAAAAAACTAAAATTAGATTTTTCTATGAGAATTTTTAAATCAAGGTTTCTCAGCAAAACTAAAAACTAGTTGTTCCATCAAACTGAAAAATCAGACTTTTGCGGCTTACAAACCAGCAATCGTCGACGTGCTTTTATTAGTACAATTTTTTTTTAATCGTCTCTGGTAAGCCACGCAAACACATTCTGCACCTCTAACAGAGTTGTTATGGCTGCTACTATATGCATTAGGTAAAATTCTAATTGTGAACTCAAGAAGATGAAATAGAAAGGAGGATCGGATCATATATTTATAATTTGGATCGTTTCTGGTTGTGGGTCTAATTTATTTTCAAAAACTGATTTGGTCCAGAAATGATTTTAAATAGTTGTTTAACATATTTTGAATTTTTTTTGTATAAACTCATGCATTAAGAAGAAGAATTGTAGTTTTGACACATTTCTGCGTATGAGTTTTAACATTATCCAATACTCTTATGTAGATACAAAAAAAATTTCTATTTTTTGGTTCATTGTAAAGTTATGTATGATATGATACTTATGTGTTTTTATGGACAAAATTATTTCCTACTAGTTCAAAATATTTTTGATCAGTATTAAAATAATACATTTGCAAAAGATTTGCTAGATTCTAGACTTTTAGCATTGTTGATGTCGATGACTTCTACAGTTCTACTTAGCTAAATTTGTAAGGTTGCTTTTTTTTAATTGATCAACCGTACTTTTTGACGCAAAATTCCCTCCTTGCCAGAATATTAGTTGGTTTATATTTGTGTTTAAATTTGGCTAATGAAAGAAATAAAAACTTATATATGTAATCAAAAACTGTTAAAGGAATTATAAAACTGCATGTTGATTGCCTTTACTCCGAAAAATGAATTTTTTTATAATATTTATGTTGATTATTGCTATGATTTTAGGGGTGAGCGAAGCAATTTGGCATAAAGTTGTTGCGCCTTTGTCTAAGTGCGAGAAGAACCGAGTAATTATTCGAAATGAACTTGGTCCTGGTAGAAGTCTAGAATATCATTGTCATTCTAATGGAAAAGATCAAGGCGTCCAGTTTTTAAAATTCAATGAAGAAAGGAACTTTGAATTTGTCGATCATTTTTTTGGAAAAAAGAATAAAGTGAATTGTGTTTTGAGGCAAGGGTTGTGGATGCAGAGTTCTTCTCGAGACTTTGAAGCATACCATACAAGTAAAAGTAATGGTAACAATTGTGGACAGACTCGTGAATGGATTGCGAGAACAGATGGAACTTACTTTCAAAGAAATCGAATTAAGCCAGCAGCGTTTGTGTTTCCTTGGATTAATAAAAAACCTTAAAAAAATCTAATTGATGTTTCTGATTAAGACACTCAAAATCTTTAATCGTTTCTAATTTTAATTATTGTTGTTCGTTTTGTAAACTTTGTCATGATTCTGCTTTCGTGTCGAATATTAAGAAAATAAATATTGTATCTATGTAATTATGTATATTTTTTTGTTTGTCATCTATTTATAATGTGTTTTAAATAATAAGTATTATGTTAAGATCCGCGCCTTGCGCGGGATCAACATTATATATATATAAATTATTTTATGTATTAAATACTTTTACATATTATGAAATAATTAATATATATTAAATAATTAAAATTCAGTAAATATTAAATCTATAATTAAATTGGTGCGAACATGTAAATCAATTTTATTAATCCAAAAACTATTTTTTTTGTATTTGATAGGATATGTAATTAAATTTAAATGATACTAACATATATAATATATTTTATAGAAAAAAATTTAAATTACTGATAACAAAATTTTCATTGTGAGATTAATAGTTTTATTAATTTATAATTTTTAAAAAATAAGTTGTCAATGTTCGTTCAAAACTTTTATCAAAAAAATTGTTCAAAGTAAATTTTGAAACTAAAATATTGTATTTTATATGATTTATAGTTTAATTTAAAACGATATATATATTAATCTTAATAATTAAATTACATTAGACTTTTTACTTATATAATTTTTGTAATCATTTGTACTTTGTCATAACAAAATTTTTAAACCATGGACCATAAAATTTGAATGTGAGACTTTTAACAGTTTTAGTAATTTACAGCCGTTTATAAAAATTCAAAATATAATATATACATAAAAATCTAAATTTTTATTATATGGTTATTGTGGTTGTTTAATTTATTTAATAGTTTAAAATTAAACAAATATGATAGAAGATACGCTATTTTTTTATGAAATCTTTATTATTCAAAATCATTAATTGCCATATACACTTTAGCCATATTAGGCAATTCCGTAAATTTTATTTAAGGAAATAATAAAATACATTAATGATGAATTTATTGTTAGTTTAATAAAAAGTTTATTATATAATTAGATGAACCAACATATTTCTCTAATAATTCTAAGAATTGTCATAGTGATCACATGTGACTACAAAAAGAAATTGTAATGTTTCTCAAATAATATATAGGGGATGCAAAAAAATTTTGGATTTGTGGACAAACTATTTTCTTGGTATGTTCACGGAGAACCATAGCTCGTGACTCTTATACCATGCATCATCAAGACTTATTCGGCTTTGCTTTCGGAATGTAAGAACAACATATCTCGATTCAACACCTTCATTATCTATTTATCTTCTGCACAAGAATGAATCAAACTCTAAGAATCATCCACCAACTCCACAGTCTCACTTCACCACTGTTGGCGTGTTCTTCTCCTTCATCGGAAAAGCACACATCTTTTAGTTAAAATCACCGACACGTGTTAGCTTTTTGGCTTACCAAGACCCACCTTTCCTCTGCGTTTCATCCAATAATACATCGTCACGTCATTTACAATGACAAACGTGTCTGACATGTCAGGTACTGATTTTATTACGTGGCGGCACATTCCAACGTGGCAAGAGGCTAAATATCCATGAGATGAGAGAGCAGAGCAACTTCACTTGTAAAAGAAAGTGAGTTTCATTAGATTTCTGACGTTCCTGGTTGCAGTTGCAGGTAATAACAAACAAACATAATGTATATTAGTCTCGAGTTCAAAATATCGAAAAACGCGCCTCACGTGCCTGTGCGAAAATCTCCCAAACTGCTCCGTCGCCGTCTCCGGCGCCGGCCACCCCCTGCGGCCATGGCAAAGAAGAAGCCACCCAAAGGAAAGCCACCAAACCGTTCAACCACTCACCCCGGCTCCGCCTCTCGCTCCACCTCCGCGTCCAAGCCTCGCGCTGTCTCACCACACGCTGCTGGCTCCGGCTCCGCTACTGGAAAGGTCGATCCTGGCTTTCCTCCAGTCAAAGATGCTCAGACTACTGCTACTGTAGTGGATCTGGCCATGGAGATTGAAAACCCCAATCTCGAAAACCTAGCTACAGAATCGAATGCTGTACCTAGACCTACAGTTCCCGACACCACTGTTGATGCAAACACTGGTAAGGAAACGGGGACTGACTTGAAACCCTCTCAGGATAGACCGACCAGCAACGGTTCTTCTCCTGCGGAACTCTGGAAAGGTTTTGTGAAGGAAGCTTCTATAAAACTTCAACCGAAGGAGAAGCCGTTCTTGCTCGACTCTGGTGAACCGTGCGTTACCATTCCGAATGCAGTTGTTGAAAAGAACAAAAAAGCTTGGGAATGCTTTATTCTTGGTCAGTTCTACAACGACGCCCCTGCCCGGGGTGCCGTTCATGCAATTGTAAACGGAATTTGGAGTAAACACCGTAGAGACATCACGGTATCGAAGATGGATAATCAAGCTTTCCTTTTCTGTGTACCCTGTCCTCATGCCCGTAGACGCATCCTTGCTCAGAACTTCTGGCAGATCGATGGGCAAACGATGTTTGTAGCCAAGTGGTCTCCAGGCCTTCAACAGGTTAAACCTGAGCTCGAGATGGTGCCGGTTTGGCTTGAGCTTAGAGGAGTTCCGCTTCAGTTCTTCAACCAAGATGCTTTGCAAGAAATTGCAGGAATAGTGGGCCACCCTGTTTGCCTTCATCCGTCAACAGAGCAACTTATCGACATTGAAGTGGCAAAGGTCTACACTGTTATTGATCCTCGAAAGCCTCTTCCAAACTTTGTCAATGCACGGTTTGAGAGTGGAGATACTCGACGCATCTCTGTCTCTAGCCCCTTCATGCCGTCTTTGTGCTCCTTTTGCAAGAAAGTCGGTCATACCATCTCCCGCTGTAAGGATGCGCCTAAGACATGTACTCTCTGCAACTCTGTCAAGCACCTAACGGTTGATTGCTCGAGATATAGCCGTGAAAAGGCAAGAGGAAAGGCTCCTATAAAAAGCCTTCTACCAATTGTCTCTCAGACGAAGAAAGTCTACAGACCAGCGGGAGATAAGAACAAGGGTGCGACGGCCTCTTCTTCTGTCCCTCCAGCACGGTCTGATATTCCCTCAGAGCGGTCTACTCCTGCTCGGGCTAATTCTCCTTTATTACGGACTACTCCTCCTTCACTTCCACATCGCTCGAAGTCCTTGGAGAACAGACAAAGATCAGTGTCTCCTATCAGCCACCACGCTCAGCGTGTGAATCCTCATTCCCAGACGTTGGCTGTCGAGACTAATGATCTGGTGGAAGGTCGCCTTGTCGTAGATTTAACCCCTTATTCCTCGAAAAACTCCATCTCATCTGGTCATGTTTCTGATGGTAGTAACTTTTCGGGCGATGAGGATCCGGGTGACGGAGATGATAAATACATCGAAGTCATTTCTCGAAGAACGAAGAAACAGTTAAAAGGAAAGGCTAGGGGAGGAGGCCCTCTAATCCTCTAAATTTTACCTCTTATATATGGATCTTTTTTGTTGGAATATAAGAGGAATAAATGATTCTGTAAAGCGGAGGGGTTTTAGGAAATGGATGCGGAAGAATAAACCTATTTTTGGTGGTCTCGTGGAGACACATGTACAACTACCTAAGTCGGATGCTATTTTAAACTCTATTCTACCGGGTTGGTCTTTTCACAGTAATTACGATCACTCGGATATCGGAAGAATTTGGGTTGTTTGGCACCCATCTGTTCAAGTCAAAATCATCTCGAGCTCACGTCAAATGACTACTTGTCTTGTGAAGCTCCCAAATGTCATAAATGAAATTGCAATCTCCTGTGTGTATGGTTCAAATTGCAGGATTGAGAGACGCACGCTTTGGCAAGAATTGGAAGCCTGCTCCTCATTTCCGCAGCTGGTAAACATCCCGTGGCTTATTTATGGTGATTTCAATGAGATATTAGATCCCTCAGAACACTCAAAGATTGACCAATTCTCTTTCCCACGGGGCATGAGGGACTTCAAGGAGTGTATTGACGAATGCTCTCTCTTTGACCTTCCTTACTGTGGGAACTCTTTCACTTGGTCCAATGGACATGTGTCAAAAAAGCTGGATAGAATTCTCACTAATTCAGCTTGGCTACAGCAATTTCCGGAATCTATTGGTGTCTTTGGAGTTCCGGGTATTTCTGATCACTCTCCATGCTGTGTATTCCTTGACCAACACAGGCCAAAGCAGAAACGACCCTTTAAATTTTTCGCTCACCTGAATCAACATGAGGATTTTGTTGAGATCCTTGGTAACTGTTGGAATTCTTTGGATTTTCATGGTACTAATCAGCTAAGAGTTTCTAAAAAGTTGAAAGAGCTTAAGGGAGTTATTAAAACCTTCAGTAGAGAACACTTCTCTCATCTAGAGCAACGGGTTGAAGAAGCTTTCACGGATCTTTGTCTTGCTCAAGCAAACTCTCTTGATAACCCACCGCCTACTGCTACTAATTTAGAGAGAGATGCGCATCACCGTTGGCATGTACTAGCAAAGGCTGAGGATTCCTTTCTGAAGCAGAGATCGAGGGTTCAATGGTCTGTCGATGGGGATTCAAACACTGCATATTATCACAGAATAATTAAATCAAGGCAAGCTCAAAACCAAATTGTGTTTCTGGTAGGCAGGGATGGAACTATTATTGATGGGATTGAGGACATAAAAGAGCATGATGTTGATTACTACACTCTTCTTCTCGGCGGCCCAACTTCATCAGCTGCTCCTTCTCCTTCTGTTATCGCCTCTTTCCTGCCTCTTCGTTGCTCTCCTGAGGCTGTGAGTCTCCTTGATGCAGGTTTCAGTGATCTCGATATTCAGACAGCTTTCTTTGCTCTTCCAAAGTCCAAAGCTCCTGGCCCGGACAGTTACCCTGCAGAGTTCTTCATAGCGAACTGGAGGGTGGTTGGGATGGATATGATAGCAGCAATCAAAGAATTTCTTACTACAGGCTGTCTCCTACAGCAATGGAACTCAACTATCATCTCCCTGATCCCCAAGAAGCCTAATGCGAATCAGATGAATGAGTTTAGGCCAATATCGTGTTGCAATACTGTCTACAAGGTAGCCTCTAAGCTTCTTGCGAACAGAATAAAAGCAGCTTTGCCAAAGCTCATCTCATCTTCTCAATCAGCTTTTGTACCGGGGCGCCTTCTGGTTGAGAATGTGTTGTTAGCTACAGAGCTTGTCTCTGGGTATAAGTGGAAAGACATCTCAAAGCGATGTATGCTGAAGGTTGATCTGCAAAAAGCGTTTGATTCGATCAACTGGGATTTTATCTTGAACACACTAGATTCTCTCGGGTTTCCTTCTCACTTCCGGAAACTGATTTCTCAGTGTATTTCCACCACCAGATTCTCTGTTTCAGTGAATGGGGAGCTTTGTGGTTATTTTAAAGGAACAAAGGGATTGCGTCAGGGAGACCCGCTATCTCCCTATCTTTTTGTTATCGCCTTGGAGGTCTTTTCCCAAATGCTCAATGCGAAATTCAGAGTAGGAGACGTTGGCTATCATCCCAATACATCAGAGATTGAGGCTACGCATCTGGCATTTGCTGATGACATTATGATATTCTTTGATGGTGAGAAAAGCTCCCTTGACAACATTGTTGATACTATGGAGTTATTTGCCACATGGTCGGGATTAAGAATGAATAAGGACAAGACGGAACTATTCGTTGGAGGCTTGAATCAGGCTGAAACTACTGACCTTACTAGTCTCGGGTTCAACCTCGGTTCAATGCCTGTCCGCTACTTGGGCCTCCCTCTTATGCATCGCAAGCTGCAAATCTCCAACTACAGACCACTTCTCCAAAAAATCAAGGGACATTTTCCTGCTTGGTCTACAAAGAAGCTATCTTATGCTGGTCGTGCTCAGTTGATCTCTTCGGTTATCTATGGCACCATAAATTTCTGGACATCTGCGTTTGTTCTCCCAAAAGGATGCATCAAACAAATCCAGAGGCTTTGCTCTCGTTTCCTATGGACTGGAAATATCACGCGCAAAGGAGTTGCGAAAATTGCGTGGAGTACAGTGTGCTTACCGAAAAAAGAAGGAGGACTGGGGCTCAGGGATTTTGAGACGTGGAACAAGACTCTTTGCCTAAAGCTTATTTGGATGTTATATACACCAAACCCGTCACTGTGGGCTTCTTGGATCAGGAAATACAAAATTGGAGATGAAAGCTTCTGGAGCTTAGAAGCTAAAAAGGCGGGATCTTGGACATGGAGATCTCTACTGAACCTGCGCCCTATAGCTTCAAACTTTCTGAAAGCAAATCTTGGGAATGGACAGAAAATTAGTTTTTGGTGGGACATTTGGACCCCTCTTGGTCGCTTGATTGAATTATTTGGCGACTCGGGCCCGAGAGAACTCTGCATTCCTTTATATGCTTCAGTTGCTGATACTTGTGATGAGAATGGCTGGCGGTTGAGAGGCGCTCGATCTCTTGCTGCAGAAAGCCTTCAAATTCATCTCACGGGTATTATTCTTCCTTCACTCTCTCAGGATAATGATGTGTTTCACTGGGTTATTGATGGTGATGCTATGCCTCGTTACTCTGCCTCTCGTACTTGGGAAGAGCTACGAAACAGAGCACCGTTAGTCTCTTGGTCCATCAATGTATGGTTCAAGATGGCCACGCCTCGTCACGCCTTCCTCATGTGGATTGCGCATAATGATAGAATGCCTACACGGGTGAGACTATCAAGCTGGGGTTTAGGGACTTCTACAAGCTGTTGTCTCTGTGATTCAGCTCTGGAAACAAAAGATCATCTTCTTCTGGGTTGTGAAATCAGTGAACAGATTTGGAAACTGGTTCTTCGACGGTTGGGCTATACACATTCAGCCTTCATGACTTGGACTTCTTTTATTGAATGGATTTCTCTAAAGGACTCCACTACTCCTTTGATTCTCAAGAGGCTGGTTGCTCATGCAACTATCTACAACATTTGGGCAGAGCGGAATAAACGCCTGCACCAGGGAATCTCCTCAACTCCTCAAACGATCTACAAGCTCATAGACCGCAACATCAGAGACACGATCTTGGGGAAGAAAAACATCAAGAAGAGCTTCAAAACACTTATGCTATCATGGCTAAGAAATGTTTAGAAAATCTTCTTCTCATATGGGTTTCACTTTGTTTTTATTCTTTTTTGCCAAAGTGCACCCCGTCTGGTTTTAGTTTTTTGTAAAGTTTACAAACATCTTTCATATTTATATGATATTCACATCCTTGGCAAAAAAAAAAAAATAACAAACAAACATGGATATACTTGTGGAACTACGTACTATCAAAGCACACTGGGATTGTGAGTACATGCATGTCTTTCGCTTCATAACTTCGAATGGGGAACTATTTGACTAATTAAAAATTGTTCTACTATGTTATTTAGTCTGTGGAGACTGTCTGTCGTTTAACGTAATGAGAAGGCCATGTTACGTGGATGATGCACCAAAGCTAAAGAATTTTGAGTCATTGACGGGGGTGAGTTAATTTAGGTGCAATGTTTATTTGCTATATTATTGTCTTTGTAACTACAAAATATACTATCATTTAAGGAATGACACAAAGTTTGCAACCTTTATTCACCAGATCATCTTTGGCGTAGTCAAGAATAGATTATTGCAGATGTTTGTTCCTTCAGAGGAGTTCGAAAAAAACGGGGAACGAGTTTAGTTTCAAGTTATCTCGCCTCTCAAATCTCTGTAAGTGGCATGCTCAACTCTTTATCACTACATTAGATCAGAGAAATGTTCACTGGTCAGTCATAAATAGCTCTAGCTAATTTGATCTTTCACTCACCACTTACCTTACAGTTATGCTGTTAGAGGGCAATCAGAAGCTGTTAGTAGCATCTATCAATCTGATCGTTTATCTAAACCACCTGTGAGTCTTAGTTGCTTTTCCATTTTAAACACTTCCAGTGCAGGATGACATTGGTTTGCTTCAACTCTTCTAACTCTTCTTTTGCAGGTTTCAATGGAGAACAATAAATAGAATAACAGAACTGATCAAATCCCATTGGCTGCATTCCTTGTTTCGGACCACTTGGCAAATGTCAATTATTCGATTAGGAGAATCATATATTTTTTTTGAATAATATGTAGAATTTATTCAGAAAAAAAGTAGTTTTTACAGTCAATGGCTACAGAAAGTAGAAAATTTCTTTCACAGATACAATTTTTGCTATCTAGTCGAAAACCATAATAATTGCAAAACACCCTCCTGGTGTCGAATTCTCTTGGAGTCCAGAGTTAAACATTGGTTGCGAATCGTACTGTCTATCATAGAAATCAGCTGCCCTGCAGGAGTTGGATGAGACCCATGGCGCCGATTGTTTCTCTTCCGCCAAATGGAGTGTAAAGTAACTTGAAATGTGTAACAAAGAAAGTAGAGCTTCAACGTCGCGACACTTTTATCCACAAGAAGCACCACGATTCCTTTCCATTGATCAGAGAAAAGAGAGGAAAGGAGTCTCTGCACTAGCCCCGACCATACCTCTTGAGAGTAACTGCAACTAAAAAACAGATGATCACTTGTTTCCAGATGTTGTTTGCACAGAATGCAGCTCGCATCGATGCCCACATTCCATAATAGCATTCTGTCTCCAGTCGTTAGTCTATTGTGCACTACTAGCCACACCATGAAGGCATACTTCGGTGTTGTGTGAGGGAACCAGATACTGGAATGCCAACTAGCAATAAGGGCAGGGCTTCTAAGAAGCAACCATGTGTTGCAGGTGCTGAACCTTGGTTTGAAAACGTCTGCAGTAAACTTGAATACCGAAACATCCTCTCTTGTTTTCATCTTACTACGCTGTTTATAAATTGCTTCCTCAATCATAGTGTAGAGATCTGATCGATGTCGCCTTGTCCATCGCGAAACAGCATTTGCAACACTTGCCTTCAGAGAAATCCCCATGTCTACACATCTTCTAGCTCCCGTGAGATCCAATAGACGACCCATATCAGACCAAGCATCATACCAGAACGAGGAGGCTTGACCATTCTTCACCTCCACACGATGGAACTCCTTTGCCTTATCTGATGTACCTCGGTTCGTGGATCAGTCCATTGGAGCCAACCAGCATGGAGATCAGGACGTTCTAAACAATTTGACTGAGGTTCGTTCATCCGACCGTACCGGACACACTGACCGAGCCGTCCTGCGTGCGTCCCGATTGGAGCTTCGGTTGGAACCACGTCCAGACGACCGAACCACAGCCCGTCTTCCCCGACCAACTCGACATTCTAAGACCCACGGTCGAGCCAGACTTAGCGTGGGTCGTGAAGAAACCGAAGATGGACATGCATTCTCCTCAGGCAGCCCATCCGGACAGTCCTGCAAGCGTCCTTATCGTTACCCCGTGCATCCATCTGGTTAGGATGAACCTGGACATCTTGAATAGTCTTCTCTATTTTCCATGCCTTGACCAGATCTAGTCTTCTCCATTTT
>NC_027755.1:39674146-39684411 GCF_000695525.1 Brassica oleracea var. oleracea
ATCTACAAAACACTATAAATATGTAGTCCCTTTGATGAATAAAATCAGTTCAGTTTTGGTTGTTTATTTTCAATTCTTCTTTTCTCTGAGTGAGAGAGGGTTCTTAGCTAGTTCATCGGTTTGAACCGGCTTGTTGATTTGGTGGTCAGCCAATTCATCTTTGTGTGTTGTTTGGTGGTTAGCCAACACATTCATTCTTTCTTTGGTGGTTAGCCTTAGATCATGGTATATCAAGAGCCATTCTGCATCTCTTGACGATCCTTTCAATCCATCTCAGTTCCAGAAGTGTGTTTGCCTTCTCGGATCATATCCAACACCCAGCTAAAGTGATCCTTCCCTATCTTAGGGTTCTTCAGTTGGTATCAGAGCCACTTTGGCTGGTTTGTTTTCATTCTTCTTTTCATCTTCTCATCTCTTCATCATTTTCTTTTCTTATTTCTTTTTGGATTCGGGCTGTTCCTTTACTCCCTTGTGATTGCCATAAAATTAAAAAAAAAGAGAAAAAAAAAGAGAAAAAAAAAGAGAAAAAGTAAAAGATCGGCTTGAATAACTTGGAGTGGTGAAAGAGAAACTCTGCTGGCTGAAGAGAAACCCAGCCTTAGGACAGTTAAGGCGGATCCATATTAAAAAAAAATCTCTTCATCTTACCTTATCTTTTCTTTTCTCACAAAAGTTTGTTTGGGTTTTGATTGCTGAATTTTGACTGCCTATCATCCTTTGAACCAGTGAAAGAACTCTGAGTAACCATCTAAAAAGCGTGAGCTAAACACTTTGAGAGTGTGAGAATTTTTATATGCTAACTTTGTTAAGTGTTTCATGATGTTTGGACTTCTCAAGAAATCAAAACCACTACAAAATGATGTCTACTTTCCTTTTAAAACTGTTGTTGAAAAGAAGCAACTGATTTTTGATAAGAGACAGTTTGCTTCTAATGAATTTGATTTTGTGCAGAAACAAAGGAAGAGGCAAAACAGGTCCAATGATGAGAAGTGGGTCAGAAGTGGTGATCGTCCCTTCACCAAAGCCAAGAGAAGCAACCGTGTAGTGCTTGATCAAAACGAGCTTCAAACTTATGCTAGTTTGGAGAAGATGTTGCATAAAGCAATTCATGCTATCCGACAACTCAAAAGGAAGGAAAACACCAACACTTATTCAGCACCAAAACAGCAATCTAAGTCTTCTTATCTTTCAAATTTTGATTTGAAAACTAATGAGATTTCTTTTGATAAAAGCAAAGCTGTGAAACCCACAAGCAAAGCTCATTCCACCAGGTGCTTCAAATACCATAAGATCGGTCATTATGCTAACAAGTGTCAAAAGCAAAAACCGTTGGTGACTTTGGAGAATGAGAACCTTGAAACCGAGCCAGAAAAGGAAGAGCCTTTGCCAATTCAAATACCGGACCAAACTCAAGGTGAGCATTGTGCTGATTATGGTTCTTTTGCTTATAATCCTTTTCCTTTTAATGTTTCAGATTTGAGGACAAATCTTTTTGAAGAGGAAGGGAATGATGTGCCCTGGTTCGTGGATCAGTCCATTGGAGCCAACCAGCATGGAGATCAGGACGTTCTACACAATTTGACCGAGGTTCGTTCATCCGGTCGTACCGGACACACTGACCGAGCCGTCCTGTGTACGTCCCGATTGAAGCTTCGGTTGGAACCACGTCTAGACGACCGAACTACAACCCGTCTTCCCCGACCAACTCGACATTCTAAGACCCACGGTCGAGCCAGACTTAGCTTGGGTCGTGAAGAAACCGAAGATGGACATGCATTCTCCTCAGGCGGACCATCCGGACAGTCCTGCAAGCGTCCTTATCGTTACCCCGTGCATCCATCTGGTTGGGATGAACCTGGACATCTTGACTAGTCTTTTCCATTTTCCGTGCCTTGACCAGATCTAGTATTCTCCATTTTCCGTTCCTTGACCAGATCTAGTCTTCTCCATTTTCCATGTCTTGACTAGATCTAGTCAAATTTGTATTTTCTATGCATTGTTTTCCCACATTTTCTTTAATTGTCTTTGACTACAAAACATTATAAATATGTAGTCCCTTTGATGAATAAAATCAGTTCAGTTTTGGTTGTTTATTTTCGATTCTTCTTTTCTCTGAGTGAGAGAGAGTTCTTAGCTAGTTCATCGGTTTGAACTGGCTTGTTGATTTGGTGGTCAGCCAATTCATCTTTGTGTGTTGTTTGGCGGTTAGCCTTAGATCGTGGTATATCAAAAGTCATTCCGCATCTCTTGACGATCCTTTCAATCTGTCTCAGTTCCAGAAGTGTCGTTTGCCTTCTCGAATCATATCCAACACTCAGCTAAAGTGATCCTTCCCTACCTTAGGGTTCTTCATTATCTCTATATTTCAAGAGTTTTCGCCACATCTATGATCCCAAAGCTACAAAAGCTACAATGCTAATTAGTTATAATTGAAAAAATTAAAATATAGAAAAACCGAGCGTTAATGACGCAATTTCCTTATATATATTTGTGAAAGCCATTATTGTTAAATATGGTTTGTTTGTGAAATCCATTATTATTCTAAAACTTAGTTAAAGAAAAAAAAATAACTATCAATCAATCAAATTAAAAAAATTAATTAGAGACATCTTCTATGATTAATACATGAACAAAAATCACTAAAGTGACTTGTAAGTTTATATATAAGAAGATAGAATACTAAAAGGACACATGTCATTCTTGTTGGTAGTTAGTTACCTCTTCTTTTTTTGTCCGGTTCTAAAGATGGATGAAAGAACAGATGGGTTAAATCACAGTGGAAGAAAGATGACAAGTCTGCTGGGGAGTGGAGCCACACTTCTGGAAATTGGTCTGGTGATGCTAATGATAAAAGGCATATGATTCAGGGCTGGCTTACCATTGTTATGAGTCTTAAGGCAAAAAAAAAAAAAAATTTACTCTCTAAGATTTATATTCATATAATGTTTAAAATATTTTTAAAATTTAATCAATAATATTTTGTATATTTTGTAATAAAAATAAAACTATAT
The DNA here is from genome assembly GCF_000695525.1 of Brassica oleracea var. oleracea. Taxonomy (NCBI): domain Eukaryota; kingdom Viridiplantae; phylum Streptophyta; class Magnoliopsida; order Brassicales; family Brassicaceae; genus Brassica; species Brassica oleracea. The sequence goes on from NC_027755.1 coordinate 39,677,158, forward strand.
ACATATCAAATATTTTTGGACTCTTTTCAATTTTTATTTATTATATTTATAATTTTTTATATAAAATATAGACTTTTTTAAAAAAATTATGCCCTTTAATTGTTAATATACGGGAGGACACAGACTTGGGTCCGGGACGGTCGCACCGTTTGTCCCTCCTCAGCCGGCTTTGATTCAGCCTTCAGAGCTAGTTATGGACTCATGATTTCAGTGTTTTTAAACCCGGACCGAACCGGTGGTCGGACCGGGTTGAATCATGAACCAAAAATAATCCGGGTTGGGTTAATGATAAAACCCAACTAAAATCGAACCAGTTAAAAACCTCTATCGAACTGTCAAAAACCCAGAAATCGGCGACCCAATGAACCGGCCAAACTCCGGTTCGTATACATGCAAAACTTTTGTTAATGAAACAATTAATTTTTCTTCTTTTTAAAATAAAAAATAAGATTTATCAAAGATTAATAAAGTATCGTCTCTCGTCTTTTTCGTTTGTCGTCTATACAACTTATAAATTACAAAATTCATAAAATTTAATATTGACGTCAAGATCTTGTTTTTGTCTACTTCTCACCTTGTTTAAATTTTTATTTCATGATCACTTGTTTTGAAGACTTTAAATAATTGAAATATTTACGTTTCTGAATTTGTATTTCAAAATGTAACTTTTACGTAATATGTATATATTTTTTTTTAAAAGGTGATGAAAATTTAGAGTGATAAGATATGCGAATAAAGTTTAAATGTGCTTTTCATATTGATTTTAGATTTTCAGTTTTTCTACACATTATGGCTATGTAAACATTTTCTTTGATATGATCTATTTTTTAAAAATATGCATATTATTTATAAAATATTATTAAATTTAGTTTAATATAAGTAAACCCGATCGAATCCGGTTCAGACCGGTCGAACCACAATGACCCATGACCCAAAATATTTCTGGTTCGCTAGCCGGTCCGATTTTAAAAACATTGTATGATTTATTGTTTTTCCCGGCATATTCTTTAGTTTTTTTTTCTTAATGCTTTGTTGCAACTCTCAGGTATCCACACCAGCGAGTTTATGTGGCTTAAAGCATTTGGAAAAATGTGGCCCTTATAAAATAAGGTAAGAATTATTTTCATAAGCTTTGCCAATGGTTAACACATTAATTTATTTGACATCAAAGTTCAATGCTAAATCGATTAAAAATTTTGTTTTCACAGTCAAAACAAAATGAAAACTCTTTAATAAAACAGAAAAAAAAAAACAGGAAAACGAATATCAAAATGGGAGTTTGAACTGGGGGTGAGAGATATAATCTTTTCATTTGACAATTTAAGCTATATCAATATGAATATATGTGACCAATTTGTTTTCTAAAGATATGTGGCCCTTTTTTTTTGGGCAACCAGATATGTGGTCTAAAGCTAATGTTTTATGTGCCTTAAAAAGGAACGGGCCTGCCACTGCCAGCGAGGACTACATATTCTATGGCAGTTCAGCTGAGTTCCCTGAGTTTACAAGGACAAAACCTTTGTCTATAATTGTGTCCCTCAGTCTATACCACAATTTCAGACAAATCTCGAACGCACGTTAAATATGTCTTAGTTGGTCTGCTATTATAACTGTGTCCTTACAAATAAATCCCAGGAAGCATAGGAAAGTAAACATGTTTATAAACCATGTTTTTAGATTAAAGACTCTTCATGTTATATTGGTTTGAAATCTATACTATAAAAGATTTTATAATGAAGTTTTAAATTCTATTTTAAAAAGTACATATGAGAAAAACAAATGTAATTTTTTTTTCAAAATTATTAAAATCTCCATTCGTTTTTCAAAAAAAAACAATATTTAAAAAAATATTTAATAAAAACCAGCCTTTTATTTTCACTTATAAATTCCATTCAGAAGAGGGATCAGAAAGTAAAACAAATGAGAGCGCTCAATTGTCGTAACAGGCTGAGCGAAACGCTCTTCCCGCATAAAAACCGCTGCGTTTTATATACCCAACCAAAAGCTTCCCCAACTTCACAACTTACCGATGTGGGACTATTCTCAATTTAGCTATACAGTATAAACTGGGCCACGGCCCAATATGATACAGTGGAGCATTAAAAATCGGGTCAACCCGAAAACCGGATCCTAATGTGAGTGGAAAACGTGTCTCTCCATTCATAACTTTGAGCGGAGAAATGATCTGATTAAAAATCGTTCTAATTGGTTATTTTGTCTGTGGAGACTGTTGCTAACGTAATGAGAAGGCACATGGATGCACCAAAAAGCTAACTTAGTTTTTTTTTCATTTTGAACACACTACGACATTGTTTGATTCAACTCCTCTTATGCAGGTTTCAATGGAGAACAGTAAATTGAACTACAGACTGATCAAATTCCCTTGGCTGCAACTGCCTTGTTTCGGACCACTTGGTAAATGTCAATCGTTCGATTAGGAGAATCATATTAAGGAGATCTTGAACCATTTATTTGATAAACTTGTAATGTGTTTCAAAATCTAAAGTAAATACAATATCCCCTCGATTCCAGTATTGATAAATTTCAAAAATAAAATTGCGGAAGATATAGTCCGTTGCCATAATATACAGCTAAATTTATCCACAGCTTACAAAAATTAAAAGTAAAAATATCTCCGATGCCGGGAATCGAACCCGGGTCTCCTGGGTGAAAGCCAGATATCCTAACCGCTGGACGACATCGGACTTGATGAACGTTGATATGTACGGACTTAAATGAATCAGGAATAGTTAATACGTTGCTTAATGCTTTCGAGCTGTCAGAAAGTAGTTATTATAATTATACAAACCAAACCAGTATAGATAGGTAAGTTTTTATCAAAGACACTGTGTTCTTAAAATACTAATGATGAACTTGAAATTAAAAATTTTCCTTGTGGAACTCAAACTTGGTCGAAGTTTTCCTAGAGAAATCTTGGTCGAAGTCCCTTCAACTCTCCTATGATGCATGATTTACCACAGTAGAAAACCCCTACAAACATAATACAAAGGTAAAATGCGTTAATGCTACAACGATTCTACGAGAAATCTCATGAAACTGTTGTGGTGCACATACCAACTCGTTGATTGATGTGGTTCACCGCGACATGCTTGAAAACGCTGCGCCAATCGGGTCTTGCGAAATGGGTCCGGACCCGAGTACCTGACACAATATCAATGCCGTTCTTGGCGTGGTGCAATGACTGCAACATCGTGATTAGTGCTGATCTCGCGTCTCCTTCCTCATAGACGCTCGTGCAGTAGTTATGTAGCTCAATAATTCCCTCACTATCATACTCAGCTACCTTTTTGTTTCATTTTTATCTTAGTTACTTCCATGAATGAGATAACATTACTCAAAAATACAGTTAACTACATATTACCTCGTTCATGACCTCACTAAACCATTCTAAAGATCCTTGCTCTCTTGTTACCCAATAGAAATAAGCTCGTTTTGTGTTGCTTCTATTGACATTGTGGCTTGTGCCTTCTTCAATGGATTTGTGATTCTTGATGTTGTTAAGAACGTCCTTAAGTATACTGATTAATGGGGTCGCTCCGATACCTAGGCCTACCAGAAGCAATACATCGTAGTTTCGGTAGTCTTGTGCTGGGGCGCCATATGGACCATCGATCAAAAGCCTCGGAAACCTTTCGATGTAATGTGATTAGCAAAAAGAATTAATCTAATAGATATCCATAACATTATTTCTGAAAAGACACTTTTGACAAGGAAACATTTGAAACTTAAAATTTCATGTGTTTCTTAAACTATGTCTTTTAATTTGCTTCAATATTCATTATCATGTATGTTAATAAACAACATTTAGTAAAGCTAAGTACATCATTGCAAACTTGTACATGTTTAAAAAATTTGATTCGTAAATGCTTTGTTTCCCTTAAACATAATTACGGAAATATTAAATCAAATACCTGGTTATGTTATTGGCTTGAACTAAGTCAGCTGTGAAGAGCCCACTTTGACTTGTTGACGGAGGTTGACAAACCTATTTTTTTGTTTGTTTTTTTTACGTCATTTTTTTGTTTGTTTATAGCTAAGATAATTAAACAAACTATAATGCTCATCAAGTATGTATTTATATATCATAAATTTACTCTTGAAATCATTACCTTCGAAAATAAGCATTTGAGTTGTGATGTCCAATCGCCGAGGGTGCGGATATGAATGCTGAGGAACTCGTCTCCAGAAGCCGAAGTAATTGAAAACGGATGCCTATAATAATATCGAAAAGAGATTAAATTAACAAAACAATGAAGTTTAATTAATTTAATGATCTGTCCAATAACTTTTTGTAATTACCATTGAAATGGTGAGACGTCGGAGCAGTTAACATATATGTACTGCCCACTTCTATACTTGAACCCTTTAGGTTTTGACATGTAAAGCGAAAGTACGTTTCCTGGATATACCGCAACCTGAAAATTATTTTAAAGTAAATTTGTTTTGTAATGACTCCAAAAGGTTTGGTTTTGTAGGATGGATATTATCTAGTCAGGCAATATTATATAGAATAGTCTTGGATATATTATCATGATTTGGATACTTGGTTTAATTTTTGATAAGGAGGATGCTTGTTTCAGTATTAAAATTTGTAACACCTAATATGTAGAACTTTCAGTTTAACTGCAATATTGAGATATACCTTCAAAATGGTTACCGCCTTGGACCCTGATCTAAACAAACGTATCAATCTTTCACACGCATACAATATCGTTGGAACAGCCAGATACATCCACGTCTGTCCAAAAAGAAAACAGACACAAATAAAAACACAGTGTCTCCATTAGAAGTTCATATTTAATTAGAGTTATGCAAGGGATTCTCGCTAAAATAGACGTAAGACTTTTTTTACGTACCGTTTTTTCATACCATTTCTTGGAGAGATAAATAAAGTAGCTATGCACGATTAGAAGCACATAAACGATGACAAATAAATGGTGTGAGTACCAAAACGCGTTGAAACCGGTTAACCGTTTCAACGTTTTTGGTAGGCTTGTCCGGTTGCGTCTGAACCACGATTGAGCCAAGGCGTATGCTATTACCATTAGAACCACCATGGTCACTCCGGTCCATCCGTCTGTTCCTTTAACGAACCACCAGTAATTGTCTGGCCTCTCGTCCCCGAAAAACTTTTTCACTGGCTCATACTCTACATATTTTGCATGCAGCAAACGCGGAAAGTCACATGCCAGGTGAGAAATGGCATGTAAGCCTACTCCAATGGCGATCCCAAACGCAATAACCTGCATGAAAAAGGAAGAATAAGCATTGAATTGTTATTAGAAACGCTAGCTACAAGTACCAACTAAGAGTTGACTGAGTAGCTAAAACTTTTAGATTGTTTAGTAGGGAGGGGTACATACATTCAGAACCAGAAATACATTAAAATAAATAAATGTATTCTACAAGTTGTTTATTTTCTTCTACGACGTTTAGGCTAATTGATATTGTCATCAAATGATTGCTAAGAAAATGAAGATGACATAAGAAAATTTATAATGAATAGAGAAATCTTTAATTAATAATTGCATAAATTACCTTGTGGAAGTTGATATTGTCATCAAATGGAACAACGGACCCAAGCTTGGAGTTGGTCCGTAGCCAAGTGATAGTGTTCCTACAAACAGGCAAGAGAATGAGAGCCATGTTGAATTTCAAGGTCTCTGCGCTGCCTTTGGCCACAGAAACACAAGAACCCAAGACCTCGAACACGGCTCTGCGTTTATACTGTAGAAATTTCCAAGTGAAGAGAGCGATGCAAATGGATATCCACAATGTTAGCACCCATATCCTTTTCCAATTTTCCAAGAAAAAGTATTTTATATCTCTGGCAAATCTTTTCAACGGATTTCTCTCTTTTGTTGGTATGAGTTTCTGGCTCAACATCTTGCTGAGGGCACGCTTGTTCTCGGATGATGGACTGATGTCCGATTGGCTTGGAACTTGGAGAAGCAATGTTTCCAAGTTGTACAGCTGTAAATAGATGCATAGTATCAGTTTTCAAGTATTGCTAAAGATTTAGAAATATTTTTAGACAGTTTTGATGATTAATTGTTTGAAGGTAAATGAAATCATTGTTCCGTGGTAGGTAAAATGATTCATGGCATGTCACGTTCTTAGTCAATCCATAAAAAATGTTGGTCAACAAAAGAATACCTACCCTAGGCTAAAACTAGTGTTTTCCCTTCATATTTTACAAGCAACACATTCTCATATATCATTCTCTTATTTTACGTCATATTATATAGCTAATATTTTTGAGTGCAGAATTAAAGAAACCAGGCTAAAGTTATCCTTTGACGACAAGAATAAACCGTATCGAGACTAAAAAGTTATAAAAAAATGATAAAATTTGTTCTTTATTTCTTTTAAAAATAATAAACGAGAAGTTGTCTACCTATAAAATTAGCTGAAATTAATTTACCAATATTGTTAGAGAAATACCTTACGATAGCACTAAAAATTTATGTCACAAATATAGAATATAATGATTAAAATGACCAAAATGTTTCACTAAAGAGGTAAATATACACTTATACCCATATGGTTAACTAATTCAAATCTTACGGTTTAGAGTTAAGGGGTGGGAATTTGGGATTGAGATTTAAAATTTTATAAAATAAAAGATAAATATTAAAAATTTTAAAATATAAATTTTAAAAAGTATTTACGAATTACAAAAATAAAATTTGAAAAAAAAAATTAATTATAAAAAAATTCGAATTTGAAAACATATAATTTAAAACTATAAAAAAATTATTTTTATATATATATTTTAATATTTTATATATATATAGGGTATTAGAGTCTTTTTACCCATTAAATGAAACATTTTGGTCATTTTCTTTCTTGTGATCTATTTTTGTGTTTAACCACTGCATGTATTGGACAACGAACCTCGATATATCCAAGGTTGTCGGGATCGAGTTCTTCCATGATCAAGGCAGCATATTCGTCTACCTTTTCTTGAATCCTTGATAGTTGGTTAGACGAAGCACTTAAAGCAATTATCTACAAACCCAAAAATAAACCGCAACAATTAACATATCGATGTTAACTTCAAATAAGCAGGACGTATTAGTCAGGATCGGTCCTGAGATTTTAGAAGTACGTGGTTGTTTCTATGTAAATTTTTATTTTTTACAAATTTTGGGGTCTAAAATTTTTTTAGGAACCTATTTCTATATAAACTTTTTCAAAAAAAGTTGGAAGAATGTTACGAATGTTTCACTA
>NC_027755.1:39684511-39784660 GCF_000695525.1 Brassica oleracea var. oleracea
AAAAACTCTACTCTAAAAAGTCTCTATTAATATACTCTTAGACTACTGTTATCATGATCCAGCCATATGTTATTTTTAGAATAATAAAGGTTTATGTCGTGCCAACATATACTATGACATACATGCAAAATTACAAATCCTGATCTATATATGTATGTATTTATTGCTGTATTTGAAATGACATCCATATATTAAAAGATTATTTCGATAATTATACACTTTTCAATTATTTAGCTATTGAAAATAAATATTGAAAGCGAGTCAAAAACCAAGGAGCCGCCATGAGGGTTGGTTTGCATAATTTGTTATTATCCTATTGTTTTCGTACGTACTTTGATTCTGCCTTTAATAAAACACAGAACATGGCAAACTTCTTTTTCATTTGTATGATTGTGTCTGCGCAATAGATAAATGGAGTGGTTAAGCGATGGTCATCATGTTCTTCCAAAATTACACCTCACCTCTTGAATTTGATATGCATTTGTTTTGGCACCCTTTTTTTTTTTTTTCCATCTTGATTTTATTAAATGGGCCAGGCCCAAAGGACAAAACCCAAACACAATACAAAATGACATAAAGCCCAACACAGAGGGCAACCTTAACAAGCTAAAGTGGGCCGCAGCCCAAAACCTCAAACAAATCAGCGCCAAAACGCAGCACGCGTGTTTCGTGGTCAGGACACGTGTTAAGATCCTCACCAGCGAGGAACACGTGTCACAAGGCCGCTTCATCTTATCGAAACCTTCACTCGAGGACACGTGTCGCAAGATCAGATCGCCTCCGCTCTTCCCCGACATGCAAGACGCTGCCGACACCCTAAACGGCATCCACCGGAAAACACACCGGAAAAACAAGATACCGAGATCAAACATCACGCATCAAATGGTAAAAAAGATCTTCCACCATAGTCGGAAAGAGACGCGACCCAACACCGTCCTCGAACCCTTCAAACCCACCACCGATCCACACTTTGAAGAATCAAATCAATCATCTACGATCGATCCAAGAACAGCCAACGTGGAGTCTCAGATCGAGAGTCGATTGAGCGAAGAGAGCGCAAAAGCGAGGATCACAGACCAAGAAGCCGGAGAAAAACGGTGCTGTCAGAGCCACCGCTTCCCGGAACCGAAAGCCGACGAATCTAGTGCTGGCGGAGCCACCGATTCCCGGAATCCGAAGCTAGCGAGGACGGTGTAGAGAAATCACCGCCTCCCAGAATCAAACCCCGAAATCCAAAGCTAGCGAGGACGGTGTAGAGAAATCACCGCCTCCCAGAATCAAACCGATCGAAACGGAGTTAGAATAACTCCGGCTGAGGGTCCTCTCATCCTTCCTCTGTGTCGGATCGAAGAGAGATGACAGAGCTGAAGGAGAGAGAACCGTTTTTTTTTTTTGTTTTGGCACCCTACCAAAGGCAGAAATAATAGTAGTGATAAATCTTTTATAAAAATTTGATTACAAAAACCGAGATGATAATTGTGGTCCAAGTTTCTGGATAACTATTAACTTCTATCTGAATAAATCGTAAAACTTGCGGGGATTATAGGTTGACGAGTTAATGAAACGTGTATCTTTGTTATTGGATCAGTTACGTGAATACAAAGCTAAGAGCGCGCCAACAAAAAATAGTCCATTCAGCTTACGTGTCAAGTAATGATTGGAGCGGACACATAAATATATTAGCAATATAAATACGAACTGTTGTGAGCTTCGTATTCTTCTAAACCCTAAGCATAACTATTCTTCTGTACGTACGCAAGCTCTAAACAACGAAGATGACGAATAAAGCTCTTGCATACTTGGTTTTTATGATGACATTAGGTAAATTTCAGACTTATCTTATCTATGTGTTTGGATGTGATCGGTAGTAATACTCAACTATTTTTTTAACTGACTTCTCTTTGACTAATATATGTGCTTATGGCGCTTGATGTTTTATGAATCGAGCAGTTTTTATGTCAAGTGTGGCAATAGAAGGCGAAGAGGAGAAACTTGGGACAGTGATAGGGATCGATCTAGGAACTACATATTCATGTGTTGGTGTGTACCATAACAACCACGTTGAAATCATAGCAAACGATCAGGGAAACAGAATCACACCATCATGGGTTGCCTTTACCGATACCGAACGTCTCATAGGCGAGGCTGCTAAGAATCAAGCGGCCAAGAATCCTGAAGGGACCATCTTTGATCCAAAACGTCTGATGGGAAGAAAGTAAGTGTTTAATTAGTTTTCAAGTATGTTTTGTTGATTCTAAAACTGATTTAAATCTTACTGCATTAGTAAAAATACAGATTTATAGATAATAATGTTTTTATATGGAAAAAGATTATCGAGTTTTGAGATTGTATAAATATATGGTTGTATAAAGTTATAAAGTATCATTCACACAAACAATATACAAACTCTAAAATATGTATTTGCTTTCAGTCGTGTTTTTCTCTAAGTATTCTTGCTTGCTTTATGTTTAATTCACATTAATTTGTTTCACAACATGTTTAGTGTATGATATTGAACTTTTCTTATTCATGTTTTTGTATATGTTCTTTTACAGATTTGATGATCCTGATGTACAAAGGGATATCAAATTCTTGCCATACAAAGTTGTGAATAAAGATGGAAAACCTTACATTCAAGTGAAGGTTAAAGGCGAGGTGAAAGTGTTTAGCCCTGAGGAAATAAGTGCTATGATACTAACCAAGATGAAGGAAACAGCTGAAGCTTTCTTGGGAAAGAAGATCAAAGATGCTGTCATTACCGTTCCAGGTATGTATTAACATGTTGTGTCCCCCACACGTTCTCCAAGCATGTAGTATTAGATTGTGTCATGATAAGAACGTGGCTTGGTTGGTTTTTGCAGCGTATTTCAATGATGCGCAGAGACAAGCGACAAAGGACGCAGGTGCAATCGCTGGACTTAACGTGGTACGTATAATAAACGAACCAACAGGTGCAGCCATAGCTTATGGTCTAGACAAAAAAGGTGGGGAGACAAACATCCTAGTGTATGATCTCGGTGGTGGAACATTCGATGTTAGTATCCTTACCATAGACAATGGCGTCTTTGAAGTCTTATCAACAAGTGGAGACACTCACCTCGGCGGAGAAGACTTTGACCACAGAGTGATGGACTATTTCATCAAACTGATCAAGAAGAAGTATAACAAAGACATAAGCAAAGATCACAAAGCTCTTGGTAAGCTAAGACGTGAATGCGAGCGTGCTAAACGAGCTTTGAGCAATCAACACCAAGTCCGAGTTGAGATTGAGTCTCTCTTCGATGGAGCTGACTTCTCTGAGCCTTTAACGAAGGCAAGATTCGAGGAACTTAACATGGATTTGTTCAAGAAGACGATTTGAGCCAGTGAAGAAGGCTCTTAAAGATGCAGGATTGAAAAAATCCGAGATAGATGAGATTGTTCTTGTTGGTGGAAGCACTAGAATCCCTAAAGTTCAAGAAATGCTAAAAGATTTCTTCGACGGCAAGGAACCTAACAAAGGGACTAACCCTGATGAGGCTGTGGCTTATGGCGCTGCGGTTCAAGGTGGTGTATTAAGTGGTGAAGGTGGTGAAGAAACTCAAAGTAAGTTACTCGCAAATAGTGTAGTGATTGAAGATTCACTTGGTGTATATTAAAACCCTAAATTTTCTTTTCAACCCCTAATTTTAATTGAAAACAGATATTCTGCTGCTTGATGTTGCACCGTTGAGTCTCGGTATCGAGACGGTGGGAGGCGTGATGACGAAGGTTATTCCGAGGAACACGGCTATACCTACTAAGAAGTCTCAGGTGTTCACTACTTATCAGGATCAGCAAACAACTGTGAGCATCAAGGTCTATGAAGGCGAGAGAAGCATGACTAAAGACAACCGTGAGCTCGGAAAGTTCGATCTCACAGGCATTCTTCCTGCTCCAAGGTAAAATCTGATTCAATCTTGGCTAATATTAACGTTTATGTTTTGGTTAGGTTTCCGGTTACTTGAGACGCAAGAAACCAATTAATTTTTCAGGGGAGTAGCACAGATTGAGGTGACTTTTGAAGTGGACGCAAATGGGATTCTACACGTGAAAGCTGAAGACAAAGTTGCAAAGACGTCACAGACTATTACAATAACAAACGATAAAGGTCGTCTGACACAAGAAGAGATCGATGAAATGATTAGAGAAGCAGAGGAGTTTGCTGAGGAAGATAGGATTGTGAAGGAGAAGATCGATGCGAAGAACAAGCTCGAAACGTATGTTTACAACATGAAGAGTTCATTGGAGAAGCTTGCGGAGAAGATTAGTGAAGAGGAAAAAGAGAAGATGGAAGAGGTTTTGAAGGAAGCGTTGGAGTGGTTAGAGGAGAATGTTAATGCGGAGAAGGATGATTACGAAGAGAAGTTAAAGGAGGTGGAATCGGTTTGTAACCCGGTTATCAAGTCGGTTTACGAGAAAACCAGTGGAGAGAGCGAGGAGGATGAAGAAGTTGGTGATGATGAGTTATAGTCAGGTCACAGGTGGTTTATGGGTGTTTTTATTGTTTTAGGCTTATTAGATTTGCATTAGTTTCGTTGTGTTTAGTCCTAATGTGATGCCATTATTATTTTTATACAAAAAAAAAATGTTTTCATTAGGACAACAAAGCCAGAAACTAAACACAAAAAGACAAGAAGACAGAACATAATCTCTCACATAATCAAACCGGAGCAGCAGTTACCTAAGAGATTGTTTTCATTAGGACAACAAAGCCAGAAACTAAACACATAGAGACAAGAAGACAGAACATAATCAAACCGGAGCAGCAGTTACCTAAGAGATTGCAAAAGTTAAACGATAAATCAGAAGTCAAAGTCGCCACCCATGTCACCCATATCAGCCATGTCATCAATCGCTTCCCCAACAAGCAACCCACCCAACAACCCAGCTCCAAGCCCAAGTCCTAGACCCATACCCGCCCCACCATGCTTCTTCGGTTTCTGCGGTTTACCATAAGCTGCTTGCTGTTGCGGGTAACCGTACGGACCACCTTGTGGCGGATAACCAGGATATCCATAACCCGGACCCTGTGGTGGATAACCCGGGTATCCACCTTGCTGTGGAGGCGGATATCCACCTTGCGGATATGTACCTGGTGGCGGATACCCACCTGGCCCAGCTGGAGGATACCCACCGGGTCCGCCAGGTGGCGGATATCCACCGGCTTGTGGGTAACCGTAAGCACCACCACCACCGTGTTTATCATCATGTCCTGGTGGTGGGTATCCGGAAGGACCCGGCGGGTATGCAGACGGGGCGCCTTGACCGGGCGGGTAAGCAGTAACCGGCTGCTGATCCGTAGTCTTATGATCCAGAGTCGAAGGAACCGGCGCGTGAGGAGCAATCGCGGATCCGTAAGTGTACTTCTCACCAAACTTGAAAGAGAATTTGAGAGACCCTTTCGCCTTACCGTTAGGCAGCCTCACCGCGTACGTCACCGTCTTCTCCTCCTCGCCGCCGTCCTTGTTCTGATCCAAAAGCTCCTTCACCGGAACGCTAACCTCTCCCACGGGCTTATCGCCGGCGATGGGACGATCAGCCACGATCTCGATGACTAGCGTGAGGCGATTCTCACGCGCCGCCGCGTCGTCGACGGTGAGCTTCATCTGATGTTTCCATTTCGGTTTGGTCCCGCAGTCTTTGTCAACCTTCGTCTTCTGCTTGGTCCTCGCGTCGCCGTTGATCGAAACGACGGCGTATAAGTCTTGCTTGCCGATCAGTTGGATGTCTTTGAGGTCCTCCGCGGATATGATCGTCAGATCTAAAGGTCTACACTCCATGCTGTTTGGTCGGATCGAGATGAAAGAGAGAAAAACTTTTGAGATTTGATTGACTTTTAGCAAAGAGAAGATTTTTATGAGGAAATGAAAAAACTGGAGAGGGTAAAGATGTATATATATGTAGTTATGTTCCTGTCGGTTTACTACACACGGGACGGACACGCACAAGGTTAGATTATTGTTTTTGGAAATAGATGACGCGTTTATTACTTTTTTATCCTATAATTAGTTCTTTTTTTTTTCCTTATTCTAAGGGTTCCTTAATTAATGTTCTTGCTGTTTATTAGTTTAATAAAGAGATTTTTTTTTCTCTAGATTCTAGAATATAACGTAAACCATGGGATGGTAAATGATGATGGTAAAATCTTGTCTACGTTTTGAATTTGGAGTGGTGAAAAACAATAATAAACCGAAGATACCATTATTCTTTAACAACGCATGTTTGAAAAATTAAAGCTTAATGCATGTTTGTTGAATTCAGGTTATATCGGATTTAGATACTGAATTCAACAAACATGCATTAAGCTTTAATGTAACAAACTGTATCTTGGTTTTTAAAGAAAGAAAAACGTTTTATAGTCTTTTAGAAGTTTTGGAGCTGCTTGAAAAGGGAAAATGGCTCATTCCCCTATGAACTAGTTGTTCCCAGTTTTTTCACACAGTAACTTTTAAGTCATGCCAAAAACCACATGAACAATGGAAAAATGACTTATTCCCCTATGAATTAGTTGTTTCCGGCTATTTCACACACAAACTTTTAAGCTATACCAAAAACCATATGAACAATTCAATTTTTTGAATTACATGCACAAACTATCGATTTTAAACTAATTCCCCTAAAACTGTAAATGGTGTTGTTTAAATGTTAACCGTAAAGAGATCATATGACATTAATTTCTGGATTGAGGAGAATATATAAATCCCTGCAGGACCGGAACTTGAGAGTAACATCCGCTTACGGAACCAATCAAGCGTCCTAGATTACGCCAATTTTATAGTTCATTGTGACAATACATGGAGATTGGTAAGTTAGTATTTGCTGCTCTTCTTTCTTTATGGTTCATGTAAAATTTTTTATTTTTCTGCATGATAATAAATTTTATCCCAATTGATGATGAAGAGTAAAACGATTTCTTAAGAAGAAGACAAGTTGACAAAAAGAAGAAGAAAAAGAAAAACACGACGTAGTATTCTGTTTTTATCAACCCAAATTAAACCGTCTCTCCACCTATCATAAACCAAGTTAACGTTAAAATTACACTGTTACGGTTTTAGGGGAATTAGTTTAAAATCGATAGTTTGTGCATGTAATTCAAAAAATAGAGTTGTTCATGTGGTTTTTGGCAAAGCTTAAAAGTTTGTGTTTGAAATAGCCGGGAACAACTAATTCATAGGGGAATAAGTCATTTTTCCATTGTTCATGTGGTTTTTTGCATGACTTAAAAGTTCATGTGTGAAAAAGCCGGGAACAACTAGTTCATAGGGGAATAAGCCATTTTCCCCTGCTTGAAAATGTATTATAGTAGTTCTTAAGCAAAAAAAAAAAGTGTTATAGTTTGCATTTACTGGTCAATTTGCTAAAAACCTTTACCTTTTCTACTCAGGTAAAGATACATGGAAAAATACAGATAAGGAATCTTTTGGAAAGGAGGATAATATCGAGCATCTTTCTTCGTATTTTCTTTAGTATTCAAGTCGAATGCGCGTGGAATAACTCAGAAGATGTTTAGTGCTTAATTCTCATTGGTTCTCATTTTCTTGATGGAATCATCCTTTTAAGTTTCAACGATAGCTATTTCAAAAAAAAAAGAAAAAAAAAAAAAGTTTCAACGATAGCCTCGTCTCCGCAACTTGCGTGGCCCTGACGCACCACCATCCACATTCTCTGCAACTTTATTCTCCTTCACGTACATTTGTAATCAAACCGAACATACACGTTACACCAAGTTTGATATATACCATTTATTTCATATCTTTAGTTTCTTAGAAACGTTTACACTAGATCATAGTTGACATATATATACCAGAGAAAAGGATAAAAGATTTTCTGTTTGGTCGTTAAACTTTTCTATGATTAGAACAAATCAAGTCACATATATCCCTTATATACTAAATCACAAATGACTCTACCAATCAAAATTTAACATATGGTAAGTGTTTACAAAATTAAAAAAAAAACAAATTACAAAAAGTTTATTGGATCATAAATATTTTAACTGCTGACAAAAGCTATGTTTTCAAACTAGCATCATCACACGTTCACAGAAGTTGTGTAACTTCAAGTTATGTCAAGCAGTTTCATACGGTATATAAATTTCAACCAATTTTTTTAGAAAATTGAGTCAATCAATTTTTCTGCATTTTTATTCTTAAAAAAAAAACTTTTCTGAATTTTTATGTCTTTTTTTATCCACAGTTCATCTTCTTTGGCTTGATTTTACAAAGAAATTCTTTCATAATTTTTCAGAAAAAAGAATATAATATTGTATTCAAATTCTTTCTTAGTTTTTCATAAAAATCTCTTATATACTAAATCACAAGTCATTCTACCAATCAAAATTTAACATACGGTAAGTGTTTACAAAATTAAAAAAAAAAACAAATTACAAAAAGTTTATTGGATCATAAATATTTTAACTGCTGACAAAAGCTATGTTTTCAAACTAGCATCATCACACGTTCACAGAAGTTGTGTAACTTCAAGTTATGTCAAGCAGTTTCATACGGTATATAAATTTCAACCAATTTTTTTAGAAAATTGAGTCAATCAATTTTTCTGCATTTTTATTCTAAAAAAAAAAACTTTTCTGAATTTTTATGTCTTTTTATCCACTGTTCATCTTCTTTGGCTTGATTTTACAAAGAAATTCTTTCATAATTTTTCATAAAAAAGAATATAATATTGTATTCAAATTCTTTCATAGTTTTTCATAAAAAGAATACAATATTATTCAATCTACATGATTTAAACTGACGATGTTATTAAAATGTATTTTTATTATGTAACATTTCTTTTAAAAAATTGAAAAAATGTTTTGGCAACTCGAGTCGCTTTGTTTGAAGGCAGTTATTTCTAAGTTTATATAACAATGTGTTCGGTAGGTTTAGAAGATATATATAACTATAATAATAATTTGTTACCGATAAGTCATTGCAATTTTATGATTGTATAATTTGGAAGACAATGAAATTGATTCGTGCTTAGCACGGGAGGTTATACTAGTTGATTTATAAGAGTTAAGTCTAAACCAGTTTTTTTTAAATAAAAAGTCTAAACCAGTTGACCTTGTTGCTATCTTCAAGTCTTGTCAGTCTCCAACGTTGAATAGTACTATGAGGCTATGAGCTTTCATCATACATCATGTGCTGATGTGCACAATGCGATGTCACTATCATTAAATTTGACTACGAAAGTGGTGCCATGGAACCAAATACAACTCTTCATTACTGAGTTAATTCAGATTCCAATATGGTAAAGATGTATGATACATGCCTGTTCTTTGTGCTCTATCAATTTGTGGATTTTTTTATTTTATTTTTTTTGTATTAGAATATCATACTTGTTTAATATTTAAATCTATGCATTCACATTCTTTGTAATTTTTTTTTGTTTGTATCCATATTTGGGATGTATACTAACTGGGCATTGTAGAACATGAACCAAAAAGAATTAAGTTTTTTCTTGAAACTTGGTTCCATTGTTATCACTACAGAGCTTGGTTTTGAGGACTCTAACTTAACCAAAGCAGTCTCCAACAACTTGGATAAGGCAATCAAGCGGCCACAGCAAACTAGCTGCACTTAATTAGTCAAGATTTGTACAGTAATATTAACATTGTTGTGACATTAGCTTAAACTACCAATACAACAATTCAGGATTTGTACAGTAATATTAACATTGTCTTCTGTACACATTTATTCTATAGCAAGGCCAATCCTCTCACAAACTTTAGACTTTAAGTCTCTGAAGCTCCTCTGCTACGTTTAAATGAAAGCTTCCAAACAATAGGTGGGAGTTTAGGATGTTCAGTTAACACCACCGGCTTTGAATCCTGTCTTCTATCTGAAGCCTTACTCTCAGTATTTTCTCCATTAAGAAGAAAGCTAGGCTCTGAATCCTCAATTTGAACCAATGGCTTACTTCCTGTTTCTTTGCTTCCATCTTCTTCTCTCCTCTGGAGAGCTATTTTGGTTTAGGACACTGCATACACTTAACTGGTCTGATTCAGGACATACCTTCCTCTCTGTGTCATCACCAGGTGAATGTTCTTCTCTTGAAAGGCTTTTGTCCCTCATTATGCAAGCACTGAGCCGCCTGCGCTTCAGCGATGGAGCACCACTAACTGAGTGATAGTTAGCTTCTGCTTCATTGGTGGCAACTTCTCTTACCTCTCCTCATGTTTCAAACTCAAGAAGCTCAGGCTCTGAAGCAACTTTTGTCAGAATATCACTAACCGAATCAAAGTACTGATCTCTATTAACAAGCTACCCTCTCCAAAACCGTTTCACGCCAGGGACGATGAAGACAATGTTATAGCCTCGGTGGTCCTTGGGCTGTTCTGAACGCCACCCTCTGGCTAGCAGACGCAGCCACACAGCTTCCCAGAAGATATCATTACAACGCGCTTTGCTTAAACGCGAAGTGCCTTTTAACTGATTAACTATCTCAGCAGATGTGAGTGAAGTGTAAGCAGCTCCTCCTAAGCCCGGGACCGAAGAAGGTTTAGCCTTCTTTGGTCCTGATGTAAGAACCGTCGTGAGATCTTCTTTTGCTTTACCAATCGCCACGGCCTCTACCAGAAGCCTGAGACCCACAATACCTTTCACCGTGCTTACGTACTTCTCCAGAGTGATGTTCCCTTCAGAAAATGACTTTGAGACCTGCCAATATGGTAAAGATAAGTGACTAAGAGCTCTGCATTAAGGATGTGAAAAAGGACTTACATTAACGAGGATATGTCTCTGAGATTCGTTAGAAACAGAAGGAATCAAACGAGATAGCAACTGTTGTTGCCTCCAACCTGAATAGAGCTTTCTTCCAAACACACATCTCCGGTTCCGCTTCTTGCGTGAATGAGACCAGCTGTTGTATCTAGCTGAGTTGTAGAACTTTCCGTAGTAAAACAAGACTATCTCTCTTGTTCCTTTGCTCTCCGTGAAGTTTTTCACCTGAGTGAAGTTTTTTCCGAATGTGTACAGACCAAGAACGAAGCTAGCAACGTCAAGATCTTCCCAGGGGATGGATTGTATCTCCGGAAGAGGTTCAAGACTCAGTCTCTGCTTCTTGGATACTGAATGCTTGTCAGAGTAGCGACTTCTTCTTTTTCTTTTGGCTATTAGAGATTTTAAAGATTGGTTCATGTCAACATCATCATCATCATCACCGTCTTCGCTTCCTTGTTGTTTTGGATGTTTGTCTATCCACGTTACTTGGAGAGGTTGTCCAACGAGGAAGGGAAATGAGGAATCATTCAAAGTCATAGGAGTGGAGAGAAACGATGCACGTTTGGATGCAGACATCAGAGGAGGAATCTTGGCCTGAAACTCGTCTCCAACACGAGGCTCAACTTGTGAATCTCCACAGGCAAATTCAACGTCAGAGGAATCGTCCATAATAGCTGTTTCTTCCATATGATTGTTTTTCTCAACCATCTGAACAAACTTGTCATAATAAATCCACAAAAAAAAACTGCATTTTCATTATTGAATCTCAATTATTAACATCTAGGAAAGGGGTTATAGAAACCTCAAGAACATACAAACTGTAAACATCTGATTCAAACAGCAGTGCCCAGTTGAAATAAAGATACATACAAGATCTGAAACTCATTTCCCAAAAGTTTTGGGTCAAAACTAAGAACATGAGATGAAGAAGAAGCTAAAACACTAAGAATAAAGATCCAAACCTACACACTTGCCTAAAGCATAAACATTGAAATTAACAATCGAATGATGAAAAGTAAAAACAAACCTCAAGAATACACATGCATTGTCCAAGAATAGCACGATACGGTAAAGTATATAAAGCACTAGTAATTTAGATCACTGTATGAAAATGAAGATTCAACTACCTCAGATGGTGAGAGAATACGAAATACATTCGATTAAATCGAAGACCTGATCACTGGAAACAAACATGGACACGGAAACTCTCGCTAAACCATAAAATCCAAAAGTAACACGAAGAGGATAAGAAGACAAAAGCTTGGTATGATGATCTTTGGCTATAATAGCCTCTTCATATTGTTTTAGTCTTGTTTGTTCTTCTCATAAAAGAAAAAAAAGAATAAAATATCTAAAGCCCTAGTTCTAAAACATTGTTTTTTTAAGAGATCTCAACTTCTTTAAAATGAGTAGTACTTTGAAAGTTAAATATTCATAAATATTTTTATATCATTGATTGGTTTTATTATTCTTCTTGACCTTTTAACGATGTGCAGACCAAGTCTTGCTCCTCTACTACATTTGAAATAGTCCTTCTTTACTTTATTCAAGCCTTGCGCGGCCTTTGACCTAACCATCTTGTAATGCGCTGCGATTGTTAAAAATAAATTGTATCAAAGTATGTATGTATGTATGTGTTTATAATGCTTGCAAACTTACAAGTGGATCTCGAAGCCATGCTAGCTAGTCATACCACCAGAATATCTCTGTTATAACTTTAGTGTAAGTCATCTGAGAAGAATTTTAATCATAATTAGTTTCTCAAATGCACAACCTGATGCAGACTAAGTTTCCAGGGACAATGTAATTGCATGGAAGGATATGGCGAGTCTTCTAATTAAGAAGTGTGCGTGATTCACAGTTTTATCTTTTGAACATGGACTCTTCAATTTCCCTCAAAATTTGCAATCATCGCAGACATTGTACACATATGTTAACACGACCATATAATGGTTTAAGTGAAAAGGATAAAGACAAAAAAATCAACACAATAATGAAACAAGGTTCTATCCAGAGCATGACACGTCAGATTTTAAAATGCAGATTGACATGTCATTAAATGAAAAAACTGTGAAAACCAATCAAAATATTTTGTCTCTCCACGTCACTTTCTTCTTCAATTCTGCTTAATCGAACGTCAAACCATTTCCTCATTCTTCTCTTGTTACCTAGAAACTTAAATACAATTCTTCTCCCAAAGCGACTTAAGATAATATCATTATTATAAAGGGACTATGACTACACATGATCAAACGTGAATCATTATTATAATCTCCTTTGTTTTCGTCTTACTTACCCGAGTCTCCCTCTTAAAGGCGGAAGAGTTCTTGGCTGGTGGAATTTAGTGTTTGTGCGCGGTGGCCATAGACGGTTGTGACGGCGGAGCAACAATGGAGCTTGGCGGAGGAAGTTCGAGAGTTGTGTCTCATGTAGTTGCCGGCGTTCGAGAGTCGTGGCTCTTTCTGAGAAGAATAATTGTAGATGGATCCATGGTTGGTTTTGAACACACCGGCTGTCGTGACGTCTGTGGTGGCGTCGGATCCGCTAACCATCAGTGTTCGTCAGAGTTGAGGCTCCTTGGTAGGTCTTCTCACCCTCGCTTGAGTATCTTCTCTCTTTAGATTTTTTTGGGTCGTAGATTTTGCTGTGTTTTTTGTTTTGATGTCTTGTCTAATCCTCGTCATGTTGGTCTTGCAAACGTTTCTCCCGTGTCGGAATGTAAGATTCTGATACCCTTTTGGGTTAAAATTTTAATATAATTTCGTTTAAAAAAAAGAGATGAAAAAAAATATGTGTTAATTGATCCAGAGAAGAAACGCAACAACAAAGGAATAAGAAGCATGAGATGAGATGAAGAAGGAGATGAAGCAATAATCTGAGGTAAAAGAAGGAGATGCAATAAAAGAAAGAGACGGCTGTACCTGGAGAACAAAACGAAAAGAGAAATTAGGTTTGGTTTAGACACTTGGGTGACAAACTTTTTCTTTTTCTCTTTTAGTTTTTTTTTTAGATCGGTTAATTGTTCGGTTTTCATTAACCGAACCATTCCTTACTATTTTGAAAAATGAAAGAAATGGCACTTTAAAATAATAACTGAAAACTGAATTCAATTTTATATGTGATTGGTTTTGTGTACTTAGTCGAGTAATGAACCGAATTATCCAAAATCCGGTTCGATTCATTATAGTCAATTATAAGGTCATTTTTATTACAACTACAATTATAAGAATGATTAAACAAGAAACTTCACTATAAAAAATTAAAAGTGAGAAGAAAAGGTAAGAAAATAATTGGTATATAACTATTTTTTCTATCCATTGTGTTTGTTTGTTAAGATCTAAAATCTTTTTACTAAAATCATAATCATAAAATAAATCCTCATAAAATAAAACCGCGCATTTGCGCGGGGCATCAGCTAGTATTTTAAAAAAAGCAAAACAGAGCTTTTTTTTTTTTAATATGCAAGAAATAAAAATGACCTTATAATTGATTTTTATTTGACTATATTTCTTGCATATTATAAGGTCATTTTTATTTCTTGCATATTAAGCTATTTTTTTTATCCACTGTGTTTGTTTGTTAAGGTCTTGCATTTTTTTAATATGCAAGAAATAAAAAATAAAATTAAAAAAAAACCCTTAATATGCAAGAAATATAAACGACTGGTGTGTAAATAAGACTAGAAAACATGTCACCATTTATATTTTTATTTATTATACTTGAAAGCCTACGTGCTAAATCATCAGTCACTTGGAAAACGTTATGACACTTAATGTGTTTGGTTCAAAATTAGAAAAAACCTTTTTATTGTCTAATTAATGGATGTTATTTTACTCAAAAAGAGTAGGAATTATTTGCATAAATTTTTTGAACAGAAAAGAAAATTACTTTTTAGTAGTAATTGGATAAAGGATGGTTATAATGTTGTTTTTTTTTTTACATCAATGTTTTTTTTCATTTGAGGAAATAATAGTTTGTTATATTTTTTTCTTTCTTTTTTTTCCTTCTTCCTTTTTTATATCTATTAATAATAGTAATCCTAATTAATTCCAAAAGTCATGTCTTTTCATTATAATTTTGTTCATGTATGTTTATTAAAAAAAAATTATTTATAAAAATCTATGATATCTTTTTATTTATAACCGCTTATATTTTGAACCTCTTCGTTTAAACTGCTCTCATAACTGTTTATTTCTTTATTAGTAATAATAGATTATTTTTTCTTATTTGTTGTAGATGATCATCAAAGGCCGGTAGTTATTGTTAAACAAGAAGCCATATTGGTCGCAACGTTGAGATGATACATATGTATCATTTTCATCTAATAATTATTTATTTTATTTCATAGATGGAGAACAATATTTGAAAGCTATAATAGGGATTCCAAGCAATGTTTACAAATGTGTCTCTTCATTATAACTTTGCTTATAACCGTGAATTATACATTTTTGCTCATAATTGTTTATTGTACTTTTCTCTTATAATCGCTTTTGTTTTGTTTTTATTGCTTTTGTTATTTTTTAAATTGTATTTTTCATATATATAATGTTATGTTAGAGATTTAAATGAATCACTGCAACCATTTAAATGAATCACTGTAATTGTTTGGATGGACATTTGCAATTATTTAAATGGACCATTACAATGATTAACCATTGCAAGTTTTGATGTTCAACCATTACAATTTTTGGTGATCAATCATTGTAATCTTTGGTGGTTACCCATTACAATCTTTGGTCTAAATATGTATAGTAGTAGTTGTGAACAGTGAAAAATGCAATAACAAAAAACATCAAATAAAGATAGATTCACTACCCAAAAGATCATATACAAAATCTTTGGAAAAACACATATAAACCTTGAAAATTTGTTTGTATTTTTTGTATTTGGTTGCCTTATCCTATAAAAATATTTCAATGTAACTCAAAAAGAGTCAAAATATTTTTTAAGAAAAGTTATTTGATCTTCAAATGCTAAACAAATAAACGACAATAAAAGTTATGAGGATATTTGATGGTAAAATTTATGGTTCTTTTACAAATGCATGTGTTGCAAAAGATTTATTAGGATGAGATGAAGAATGGCAAGATACAATGAAAAAGTACCACTTAGGATACGCCGTATCAATTGGTAATCTATCAATCATATTATTAGTTCACTGCAAAATAAGCCTATTTAAAAAAACGGTGAAAAATTTAATAACAAAATCATGGTATATTTTCAAAATCGCATTAAAATAACATATTTTGTCTTACTTAATAACTAGACAATTTCTCAATTTTTTTAATTTACTAATTTTATCTTAAATTCTAGCAATATTTTTTTTTTGTTATCACTATTTCATTTAACTGTAATTTCTTAAGAATTAGATACACGATTTATTAATAACTCCATATGAACTATATAAAGACTTGTCGGAGGGGATGTTTAGGTATCTTGAAGTCTTAATTAGAAAACCGTTTTTAATGATGGTAGAAATATTTTATTATA
Source organism: Brassica oleracea var. oleracea (assembly GCF_000695525.1). Classification (NCBI taxonomy): domain Eukaryota; kingdom Viridiplantae; phylum Streptophyta; class Magnoliopsida; order Brassicales; family Brassicaceae; genus Brassica; species Brassica oleracea. The sequence goes on from NC_027755.1 coordinate 39,700,747, forward strand.
CTGTTTTCAACCATTTATCATTGTTTTTAAGAGTTATATCACTTTCTCAAAAGCTTTTCGTTTGCTACATATATCTATTCATACTCTGTTTTAAAATTTTATATTTTCAATTTTAACTATATAAATTTCAGAAATATTTTTAAATGTCAACTTAAAAATATTTATCATAAGAATCTTATGTTGAAAACATTTTTTATATATAGTTTTAATATAAATTTCCTCCATTCCTAGCAACAGTAGTAAAAAGATAAAAAAAAATAAAAAGGAAAAATCATATATCTCCATGGATTAAAAACGAAAACAATAACAAACATTACGCTGCGCTTCGTCGCCCCTCCCTCCCTCCCCACAGATTCTCCACCCTGAAAGAATAATCACATTATTTCCCCCAATCAGATCCAAACAATCAATGCCATCTCCAAATTAGGCTTCTCTCCCAAATCCCTAATTCTCCAGCTCCCATCATTCTCATTTCGATCCTCGATCATCGGAGCTGCCCTTTTCCTCGAATTCAAGGTTTCCAGTGGCGTATCATCTCATCACTTGATCGCTCGTGGTTGGTTGAGTCAGGGGGCTTGAGGAGCTCAGTAATTTCTCCCTCTCTTCGTTGTAGATCGTGATTTGGGATTTTTAGGGTTTTCGATCACTGGTGGATTAGCTTCATTCGGATTGGGACTCAGTGTTATGTGTAAGCCTTAAAAGTCGGAAGCTTTCAGAATCAAATTTATCCAGAATCGATTGAGAAGTTAGTTTGCTGTGGACTACTGTAAACTATATAAAGACTTGTCGGAGGGGATGTTTGGTTCTACATTGGCTAACAACCGTGGAAACAGCGCTGCCTCAGCGCAGCTTGTTACTCCCACCCGCTTCGTCTGGCCTTATGGAGGTACAAGGGTCTTCCTCAGCGGATCTTTCACCAGGTGGACTGAACATGTGCCTATGTCACCACTTGAGGGATGCCCTAGTGTTTTTCAAGTCATTTGCAACTTGACTCCTGGATATCATCAGGTTAATAACCTGTTTCTTCTGCGCGTTGAATCTCTGCTGGAGCATTTATATCCTTATAGACTCTCTGCGACATCCATGATGCTGATGCATTTAGTCTAATATGCATGAGAATCATATATGTCATAGTTGATTACATTCCCAACGGGTAGTGTCATTATTGAACACTCTCTAAGTCATGGTAGCATCATAACGAAGTGCAGCCATGGAACTTTCTTAACTGCATATCCGACTTCTGTAAATTTTCTGTGTTGGATTTACAATATCTGACAAAGACTTTGGATGGTTAAGAAGTCTCTGGTGTTACATTCAGTTTATTTCATTTTCCTGCAGTATAAGTTTTATGTTGATGGGGAATGGAGGCACGATGAGCACCAACCATTTGTAAACGGAAATGGTGGAGTAATGAATACGATACTTATCACTCTACCTGATATGGTCCCCACTGGTTTTAGCCCATCGAACATGGATGTGGATGATTTCTCTCAGCAAATGGTACGGATTATAATCCTTCCTTACAAAAAAGTACAGTGTTTTGATTTGTTTGCTTACTTATTAGTAGCTTATTGCTTTTGTGTTTCGAATGCTGTTTCTATATATATCCGATGCTTCATTTTATTATTTATTACAAATCTGAAATCCTTAAAAGAGATACATTTTATCCTAAAAGGGAAAGATGTGGAGTAAAAAAAAAATAGCATTTTATTTGATGACTAGTTGTATATAGCCTTTAATTTCCACAATATTGTCTCTGAAGACTCGTATTCAATTTCTGACTCTTTAAATGGTGATTATTTATAGGCTGATCCATCCCAGGATTCTATCCCTAGGATGTCAGCGGTTGATTTGGAGATGTCTCGTCACCGTATATCTGTTTTATTGTCAACCTGTACTGCATATGAGCTGCTCCCAGAGTCGGGCAAGGTCTGGTTTCTTCATCTTCTTACTGTTTGATGATTTTTGTCTTCATATCCTATAGAATATCTATGAGAATATCTTCGCCGAAAATTGTCTAATAAGGTGATTGTAAACTTTTACAGGTTATTGCATTGGATGTAAATTTACCAGTAAAGCAAGCATTCCACATACTCTATGAGCAGGTTTACTATATTTACCATTGTATCAGCTTCTCTTCTTTTAGGGATGTTCCTCTCTCTGTCCGTCACAGTCATGTATGACATTCTAATGTTGTTGCATCCACATCCAAAAGGGGGAGTGAGTGAAACTTAAAAGAACTAGATTTTGCTAATTCCTGGTTTTGCTAATTCTGAATGCTTTCAGGGAATCCCTTTGGCTCCTCTTTGGGACTTTGGTAAAGGCCAATTTGTGGGAGTTCTTGGTCCACTTGACTTCATTCTAATACTTAAAGAGGTTGGCTTCTGTAAAAATTTGTTAATTACTAGAGCATTCATTCGAGTGATTGATGTATCATTTTAGAATTCCCAAGAGGAAATGGTCTAAATGTCAAGAACTCAGAGTGAATATTCATATCCTTTACTATCTAATAATATTACTTGTGTGTGGTTAATAATACTAGTTTGGGTTCACAAATATTCTAATGAATTATTTCCTATGCTTGGAATTTAATTTGAAGGAGTGTAATAGATTTCCGCAGTCTTGAAGTATATTACCTATGAATTTATTTAGATGCTTACTAGCTTTCTCAGTATATATTTTTTTCACTCTTGCGTGGTAATAGCAACTCTGAAATTGCAGCTTGGAACGCATGGATCGAACTTGACAGAAGAAGAGCTTGAGACGCACACAATAGCAGCGTGGAAAGAGGGGAAGGCTCATATTAGCAGACAATATGATGGAACTGGGAGACCATATCCTAGGCCACTTGTTCAGGTGAGACTTTCACAGTTGCTTTCTACCGCTATCATTTCATGTATCTTCAAGATCTCTCTTGAGTATCTTTTTTTTTTTAGTTTGAGAATGGTCCAGTTGATTATCTCTATCTAGAAACTTTTTTACTCGAAGTGTTTTAGCTATCTAGACTCACCTAAAGTTGACCTAACAATATAGGTTCAGAATTAAATTATTAACGTGGCTGTTCCACATTTTGGATTCGGAGGCATACTTATTTAGGAATGTAACTGATCCATATATGCCTGTCTACATGTTTACTTCCAACCGCTCCTTGCGTTCACTAAACATAGCTTTATCCTAGAAACTTCTATTGCAGGTTACATGGAAAAGAGTTCAAAATTTTCTCTCTTGATATTAATGTTTTCATATATTACAATCAGGTTGGGCCCTATGATAACCTGAAAGACGTTGCCATGAAAATTTTGCAAAACAAGGTGGCCGCCGTTCCAGTTATTTACTCTTCTTTGCAGGATGAGTCATATCCGCAGCTACTGCATCTAGCTTCGCTATCAGGCATATTAAAATGTAAGGTCCTTCATTTGTGAATAACATCATAGGACACTTTTCATTTCATGACGTGCATATGATTCTGCCGTTTCCGAAATCTTCCTACTTCATTTCTGTATATATTATGTGTAAATATGGGATCTATAGGACATAAATTAGAGCTATATAGTTGGAATCGCCTCTCCCAAATTTCAATCACAGTTTTGCCTGTTGGATAAACACTTTTCGAAAGTTTATGCTTCTTATTAAGACACTTTACTTCAACTTTACGCATAATATTCCAGGTATATGCAGATACTTTAGACATTCGTCTAGCTCTTTGCCAATCCTTCAGCAGCCCATTTGTTCAATTCCACTGGGTACTTGGGTCCCCAGAATCGGAGAATCAAGTAGCAAACCTCTCGCTACACTGAGACCACACGCCTCTTTGGGTTCTGCGCTCTCATTATTAGTTCAAGGTATTCCGTTTTTTGCTCCTGTTTTATCAATATAGCATAGTTTAAAGTTCATCAGCAGCTTGAGACTAACCTCGACATTTCAATCAGATTTTTGTTTATAAACTTTCTTGATGGATGGGTCTAGGGAAGTGGAAGCCTAATTAAAATTTAGAGAATTTCACATGATGGCATTGAATGAGTCGTGCTTCATTTATGTCTCTAATATTTTGTGTTTATCTTGTTTTTACAGCTGAGGTTAGTGCAATTCCAGTAGTGGATGACAATGACTCGCTTATTGACATATACTCCCGAAGGTAAACCTCCATCCATCAGTTGACAGGATAATTACTCAGCATTCCATATTTTTGAATCCATGTATTCTGATCTCATATCCTTCATTGGCCAGTGACATAACTGCTCTGGCTAAAGATAAGGCATACGCACAGATTCATCTTGATGACATGACGGTTCACCAGGTAAACCTCTCAGCAGAAGCCCAAGATTCATCCTATTTCTGTTAAGCTGCCTATTAAAAAAGTATATTAATGTTGTTTACAAAACGGTGCGGTGTTTCAGGCGCTTCAGTTGGGGCAAGATGCAAGTCCGCCTTATGGAATGTTCAACGGGCAGAGATGTCAGATGTGCTTGCGCTCAGACTCTCTTGGGAAAGTGATAGAGCGGTTGGCGAATCCAGGTACCACCATCTTCTCCCTTGCATACACTCTTCAGGCTTTGTTGCTCTCATCATCATCATATGAGAAGTATATTTACTAGGTTTGGTTGTGTCAGGTGTAAGGAGGCTGGTGATAGTGGAAGCAGGGAGCAAACGTGTTGAAGGTATCATATCTTTGAGCGATGTTTTCAAGTTCCTGCTCGGTCTTTGACTACTACTACTCCCCACAACAACCTCCTCCTCAAAACTCTTTTTCTCATTTCCACAAATCGAACTACCCAACAATTTGCTTTTCTTTTTTGTGTTTTTTTTGGGGGGGTCTTTGCAAGGAATTTGTAAATTTGCCACGAACACCTTCATTGTTTTCTTCTTATTTATTTTTGTTTTGCTCAAGTTGAACGTGTTTCCCTTCATTCTTGTGAAGATATTGGCTACCAAAAGCTTTACTAGCATTTTCTCAGTTTTTTTTTTGTTTTCTTTATGCTTCAAAGCTTAAAAATTGGCGGTTAACAGCATGGGAAGGCCATGGGACGACAATATAACGGTTAAAAGAGATTGAATCTCACCAGAGAGTAGGCAAAAAAATAATCATCGTATTAAAAGCACCATGTAAAGCAAGTGCAAATATGTTTTCTTTAAGTTTAATCACCATCATAGCTCAAACACTGTTTAGGTATGGTTAACCATTGAATCACCCACACATAGCGGCATTTCAGAAGCTTAGATCAGAAACTAAAGTGGCGGAGATAGGCTCCGTTCCTTAGCCTTGACCTACATGAAGGGATCCTCTACCACTTGAACAATGATTGTATAAATAATACATGTACATCGAAAAATAACATTTATGTGTGTATATACATTGCTATAATGGTTATCAATCATGAATGCTTTGTTGGAGAAGCTGAGTTTCCATATACTCTTTTCCTAAATGCTTTCATGCATATGCCCTCATGGCTCTCGAACCAAATCAATTCCAAAACGTTATCACTGACTCAATCAAGAAGGTTCTTCTTCCTTGGATCTCTCACTTGTATTCTCCAATGCCTTTCAGGTAAACCCTTAACCTTTGCCATTTTCCTCCACTTCTCAATGTTCTTCTCCATCTTACGTGTCAAACCACAATAGCCTCTCAACTTCTTTGGCATCTTATCGTACACTTTCCACCATTTCTCATGCACCGACTCACTTGCATACACACGACGTGATTTCAAGTCCCAGTTACAATCATAGTCTCTGTAACAAAGCCATGGTTTTAGTCCCAAGTAGTGTATCCCCTCTAAATTGTCCGGGAGATGGCGTTTTTGGCTGTTCTTGCTTTCAGCACCGAAGTACTTCATCGTGTTCACATGTTTCGATAACCTATGCCACCACACATAATACTCGTTCAGAAACCCTTGGTCTCCACCGTTATAAGACTTGATCTTGAACGAGTTCAGCATCAGTTCCTTGAACAGACAAGCTGATGGCTCCAGAACCTGAACAAAACATTTGTTACAATCTACAGTCAGGTGTTATAACTATAACTTTTCCCTAAATTTAACACTATATGAATCTAACGTTGCTCGGGTTTAAACAACAAAATGTGTGTAAAATATAAATTAGGAAAAATCTTTAGGTGGTATACAAAAAAATATGACAAAAATAGCACATACGGAAAAAAAACTAAAAAAAAACACTAACTAAAGGAAAACAACACTGACTCATTTTTAGTAAAAAAAACACCAACAACGGATAAAATAATTAAAATACTTAGTGTTCCAAAAAAGTGTTAAAAAACTAAAATACTTCAAACTCCAAACACTTAATTAACTTAACTCCATCCTCTAAATACTAAATTTTAAATCTTATTAATCACTAAACTCAAACCCAAAAAGTTATTTTAACTTTTAATAATGCTATTTTACAAAAAAAAAAAAATCCATATACTTTTGAAACAAAATGGTGTTTAATTACAATCTTAAGATATTTTATTATTATAAACTATGGTTTAGATGCATTACCATGACTCCGGAGTTGAACAAGACTCTGTCGTTGCCAGCGGCCGAGAGTTGAGGATAGGAGAAAAGATAATCAACATTCTTGGCGATGATGAAGTCTGCGTCTATGAACACTAGCTTATCGTAATCCGTTACTTGCCACACACGTAACTTACTGTAGTTCCACTCATTGTAAGAATCTTTCTTGGAGAAAGGGCTACGGATTCTCTCTACTTGCCGTAGTTTCCAGCCCGCACGGCTTAGGCCAACGCGAGATGCATTGGTTATGGACTTGTCGTGGAGGAGTATCATGTCATGCGTTGAGCCAGATTGTCTTATGCTTTGTGCTAAGGCTATTGCCCCGCATACGTAGACCTCGGATGAGTGGAGTAACGTCACATAGCCGACACGTTGGGCACCAGATGAGGATGATAGTGTGGTTCTTGATGTAAGAGTTTCGTTCTTCTGCCGTCTCCATGCTTCTTGATCTTTAACAAGTTATAATGAGAATACTAGTTAGGGAAAATGTATGTTACCATGTTATGTTAGAGTAGCACACCAGTAATATATATATAGATGAAAAGAAAATACAGTATAAAAGGTAGAGGATGATTTGGTGATTTAGTAGCTAAGTTTCATGGTAAGAATTATAAGAGCATGTTTATTGTAGGTCTCTTAGGTTGAGTCTTTTAGCGTAATATAAGATACAGTCTCTTAGCTTTTAACTAAAAAAATTAAGAGACGTCTCTTAGTTTTTTTAGTTAAAACCTAAAAGACTGTATCTTATATTACGTCAAGAGACACAATCTAAGAGACCTGCAATAAACATGTTCTAAGAATTAATCATTTTACGCAATATTTTTTTGAATCTAGTTACTATTGTTATAATCTAGTTTTATATACTAAGACTAGAAAATATAAGTTTTTCTAAGACAAAGATGTTACCTAGTTGAGCAGGCAGTGGTTGAATCTGACAAGAACCAACAGGCATTACAAGCTTTTGCTTCAACTTCTCTAGATTAGGTCTATACAACCAATATTCCCCTACGCGCCTCACGCGCTCATCACACCTAAAGATCTCATGCATGGGACCACACGACCCAATAAAAACAACGTACACAGTCCGGTCAACGTTCCTCCGCCCACTCTCCACCGCCAGCTTCGCTGCCGCAAGATTCACCTGTAGCCGGAAAACATCTCTCAACCCTTTATCCTCCCTAACCCCATCGCACGGCACTTTCACAACCACAACGTCCACGTCAGCATCAGAACCTTCCACACGAGGGAGAGGGACCTCTGGACACTTTGGCGCGTGCCACCTATGATCCTCGTCGATCCACACCGGAAATAGACTCTCCCACGTCAGATTCTTCGGAAGAGGATCTAGCGTCACATGCATAGTCTCCAAGATCGACGTCCCCGTTGCCTCGTAGCTCTCACGCTCGTTTTCTTCAATATTGAGAAGACCAACTCTGATATTTTTCTCCGGAAGATGGTTCTTGATTAGTCCGAACCACCTCGGGTTCCGGTTAACTTTCGTCGGTAAAGAGTAACGAATCTCAACTATCGATGGAGAACTGATCATGGGGTTGAGTAGAAACAGAGGTTTAAACGTTACTACCAAACCCAAAAACGAAAAAGACATTAGGGTTAGATAAAACATCAAGATCCTCCTGCTCTTTTTTTTGTTTTTTAACCCCATTTTTTTTTCAAACACTCTCTATATGCGCTTAAAACATATTATGTATATATTAATAATCTCAGAGATATATGTACGTATATGAAAAATATGTATACAGGTAGGTATATGTGCGATATCGTGGCTGAGAGGTTGTCAGCATGAGGCTTGAGATGCATGAAAGTCAATTGATTAGGTGATCTACGAATGTTAATATAGCTTCCAAGCGCAAGTTAGGCCCGTGTTATAATTGTAGAAATAGTCTTCATTATTGTGGATATATATTTTTTTAAATTGGTCACCAAGCTTGTGATTGTTTTCGTCCTTCATGTAGACATTCCTATATTTTAAACAGCAATCATGCATTAAAGAAATCATTGGCCGTTGATTTGTCACAGAATTATTATTTAAAAACTAGTTTTGTTGGCTTCGTGTATACGTCGTTAAGTAGACTGAATCATAAGAATCCCAATTTTAAATATTTATTGATAGTCGGTTGATAAATCAAAACCAACCGCTATACGTTGTTAATTAGGTACGAGTAATAATTTAAGTATAATGATTAATTAGCTAAGACCAAAAATAAATTCATTGCCAACTAGCTTCCAAAATTTAAATAATTCAACGAAATAAAATTGATAATTCGACACAAACCTATCGGTTAAACGGCTCCGATTATAATTGTCACACATCAACATAGTTACAACTTGTTGGTTGTTGCAATGGAAAATGGCCTATTACAACTTCAACTATACAAATAGTGTTTTATACGATGCGAACAAATGACCGACAAATATGACTATAGTTCGATTGTAATTCGAATAAGTTATCTAAACATTTTAAAATATTGAATCCTTAATTCAGCTGGCTGGACATGTGAAATGGCAACTATGTATGATTATTGCCCAAAACAAAGTCGTTTTTAGTAAAAAATCAATATATTGGTCACACCTCACATACATGACTCGAACCCTCAGTTTGACACCCACTTACACGAGCACTTTTTGGTTTAGGTGCAAACGTGAGTAGACTAGAGATGCAACGGGATAGAGATCTCGAGTAGACCAGAGATGCAAGCGGTGAGTGTGGGAAGATGAGGTGTGACCAGACATAGACCAAATAATATATGCTCAATCATGCATTAATTGTCTATGAATATCACATGAATTCCGAAAGGGAATCCACAAGACTGAGAAGAAAACCGTCAGAGCCATGCTTAGCTACCAAGGATACTGATATGGGAAGATTTTCGTGCAGCCCCAATGGTATGCTCACCTGTCAGGGAAAAACCAGACCGGTTCTTAACTTGCTCCACAAGAAATACATTGACCTTGTTGTTACCTGACATAATCCAGAGACTCCGGCGATGGACAATAAGCTGAAGGCTCTGCTCCGGAAAGATTCTAGTGCAACCACATCAGCTTGGAGATGTGGTGGAGGTCCTGGCACCGTGGGAATAACCAATACACCATTATCCTTCAAAACCATTTACATATTCAGTAGATGAATATATTATGGACAAAGTTATACATAGGAAGTTAGAAGAAATTTAGCAATATATAAAAAGTTAACTAATCTATTTATCACTAATTAGTTTTACGTTGGAAATTCATTTAACTTAGTATCATATCATATCTCAATCCATAATTGATTCACATCAAAGTTGGTTCATCGATCCTCGTAAGTGTTTCAAGAAGTTTAGGAAGAAGTTTGTACCCCAATCAAAGTTGAAAGAGCTGTTAAAAGTTCGGTTTTAACCAACCGGCAAAGGTCAATCTTCTCGTCAGACACCCTGATAGCTTCCTCAATCCGTTCTGATATTCCTGGACCAAACTCTGGCTTCACCAAGGATACCCATTCACCGTGGTTCATCTTGAACTCGAACCTCTGTAACATTCTCATTGAACTCGACAGAGCCATGAGAGAAGGAATACAAAACTCTCGTTGTGTCTCACTTGTCATGAAATGCTTAAGGCTCGGAACATGCTCTTCTATGTACGCTCCAAGATCCACCTTGTTTATTACGGTGTTGCCTTCACACAGAACAGAGTCATAAAGAAACAAGAAGGCTTCCCTTTATAAACAAAAAGTTCTTATGACGCATTTTACCTCCGAATGATTTGTCCACTGATTGAACTAGAGGCAGCACCAACAGTTCACGTGGTACACTACACAGCTTGAAGCAGTCATCTGCAATAATCAGTTGACTTGGTTCTGTAGCCTCCAAGTGAGGCTGCTGCAAGAGAACGCAGCCTACGCGTTTTAAAGTAGCTGGGTCCCTAGCAAACCAGCCTAGAGAGACATATGCTATGTCAAGAAACGGTGTTTAACTCATAACATGTAGGTTTTTTAGCTGTCTTTACCAACTGTGTCGAAGCTCTGAGCCATTGGAGTAACTCCAACAGTTGAAACAACTCCATGTGATGGCCTAAGACCAAAAATGCCACAGTAAGACGCAGGGACTCGTACACTCCCTCCAGTATCAGTTCCTGTTTGATGAAAAAACAGAGCATTACAAATATTAATTATTTTTAATCTTAAAATAAATACAAATATATAAATATTGGAATTATAAAATATATTTTAAATTCCCTAGTTATCTGAATATTTTCTGGTTTAACTCGAGTTTTCGGGATTTTGTAGTTTTTTGTTTTAAACACTAACAGAGTCATAACTCTTTCTAATTCGGTTCTGTTTCAAGTTTTATACAAAATAGAAATTTGATTTGACCTGATATTATCCAAATCGATCCGATCTGAAAAAATGTTTTATTCTTAAATGGATCCTAAACATCTCAACCCAAATAACCCGACCCAACTGTAAACCCGAATGCCGAGCACTAGAACATACTCACCAATTGAAAAGTCAACAAGACCGGCAGCTACAGCTACAGCTGAGCCACTTGACGATCCTCCAGGGACTCTCTCAGAAGCAACTGGGTTTACCGGAGTCCCATAGTGTGCATTTTCACCGTTTATACTGTAAATTCATGGCCAAAAAAACGTACAAACCTAACCATAGTTGCTTTCATAGAATCTAAACTCGATTTGAAGTGAATATTAGTAAGTAAGACCTGTATGCCATTTCATCCATAATGGTAATACCCAAAGAAGTGGCACCAGCTTCCAAGAGAGATGAAACTACAGGAGCTGTGGAAGTAGCTGCTGAATGTGTCCTTAACCAATCCGGGTTTCCAAAACCGGTTACACGTCCTTCCACATCAAAGCTGGTTTAAAACCAAAACAAGTTCAAATCAGTTAATAGGAAAGGGACAGAGGAAAAGTTGTGAATATATAGTAGATACCGTACATGTCTTTGATGGCAAAGGTAAGACCCTTTAGAGAAGGAAACGAAGAAGATGGCGTTGGAGAGATTGTAGATTTCTCTATGAAAGCTCCAAAATCATTACTAATCGCCATTACTGTAGCTTCAGTGTTGAGGTCACACAAGGTGAATGATGACCAAGTAAAGCTTCTTGTGGATAGAGCTACTCAAAATATCAACCCGGATAAATGTCTTTTCTTATATTGTTTTCACTATTATTTCCTTTTTAATAATTGTTTCAAGTATCAAACTGTTTCAATGAAATGCCAGAAACTTTTTTTGTGGTTTATATGGTAAGAGACATGATAAAGATAATAAGAAACAATAACATAGAAATTAAAAACCTTGTCAACCACACACTTGTTCCCTTACAGAGTTATAGTTTTATACATTCTTCTTCTGGTTCATCTCTAAATTTATCCTTAAAAGAAAGGATTGAATTGACATAAAACAAAACACTTAAGATTCTTCTACCACACTGATTTGAAATTCTTCTGATATGTTCTTTTTCATTTTCTTCACTAAAAGTCTCCTCCTTTCTTAATTCCAGAACTCTGCCAAAGAAACATAACAAAGAGACTATGAGATTGTACTAAAAAACAGAAAGACTATTAGCTCTAAAAGAAACTATAAAACTCACAGTTTCTTTGACAAAGCTAATTCTCCTGGTCAGGTTGATCAGGTCCCTGTTGCTGCCACATTGGTTGACCAATATAAGGGTTAGGAGGGTACGCACCACCAGGGTTACCCATAACCATCCCCGGGTTCCCTATAGGAGCAGTTCCAGCAGGCAAGTATCCATACGGATATCCAGCAGCAGCAGCCTCAGGGACAGTCCCTCTCGGAATACTCCCCAAGACCTCATCCCTCAGATCCTCCCTCGGAACGATATCCACAAGGAAATCAAAGATATCGGTCCTAGTCACCGCCGCCGCGATATCGTTCTTCTGCAGCGTCCTCCTCTTGTTCTCCTCAGTGTGGTTCCACGACCTGAGCGTCAGCTCCAAGATGAACATCTCGCAGGCCCTGGCGAACACGACGGGGGCCTCGGCGGAGATCATGCGCACGTCCTCGTCGGCCTTCATGATCTTCTTGATCCTGGCGAGGGGAAGGCTGTGGTTCTTGAAGTCGGTTGTTTTCTCGATCTCTTTGAACTGGTTCTCCCAGAAGACTTGGAGCTGCTGAGCCAGCTGCTGCTGCTGCTGCTGCTGGTGGATCTGGTGGAAGCCTAGCTGCCCCGGCGGCGCTGCGGGGCCCGCGCTTGTGGTGGTCATGGGGTTGGTTTGGTATGGGTTTGAGCCGTAGTTCATGGCTCCGGACTGTGCATGCTCTTGTTGATCCATTCTCTACCAGAAACAGCAAAGAAAAGACATAAACTTTGGAAAGATTAAAGCTTTCTCAACCAATCGCAGGAACAAACTTATATAATATATAGTTTTAATCAAAATTTCAGAATCAACCCAGAAGATCTAAAACAGCGGTGAGTATGAAAGACTCAAGCTTTATGTAAATTAAAGCAAAGGGTATCAAAATCTACTTATTAGAACCCATAAAGTTAATCTCTTTCCTAGAACAACCATGTCAAGCAACGATTTTTCGCAAGAACAGGACAGAGAAAGAAAATAATTGGGGAAAGGAGAGAGACCTCTGAGTTGGGTTATGCGAGGAGATTCTGAGGTTGATGGGGGAGAAGAGAGCGTGAAGATCTGGTTTTTAATCTTTTGATTTTGGCTGTGATTTTTTTTTTTTTAATATAATTAGGGTTTTTGCTGCTTTTTCCCCCTTTTTCGACTTTAACAATGAAGAGAGAAGAGAAAGGGAGGAAGTGGAAAAGGCTTTTAAAAGATGGGTGTCGTGTCGTCGTGTCAAGCGTTGGGCTTTCGTCTAGATTCTTGTAGCCTTGTCAGATGATGCTCTCTCGTTTTATTATTATGTAAATTAATTAATTAATTATTACTCTTTTGACTCAATTAGTAGTTAGTTACACACTGTAATTAAGAATATTAAACAAACAGTTACATTCTTGAAAACAGCAGAAAAAAATATGTTGGAATTTGTAAATAGCAGAAAAAAAATGTTCCACTCAATTCGATTTCAAGAAATTGTTAGTATGTGATAACGTTTTTTATGGAATTGTTGATTAAATGGATTTTTTCTAAGCGTTTAAATCGACTTTGAAAATAATTAGTTTGGTTTAAGTTTGATTTTTAGAATACAAATTACACCTCAACTGTGTGGTTTATACATAAATCATGTATAAAATACATTACAATCAATAGAGAAAGGAACCGGTTCACTTAACCAAATGTTGTATGAACAATGGATATTTGTTTGTTATTAACTTTCTGAAAATAGGAATACAATCTTATCCCAAAAAATCATATGCATATTCTTTGCTCTTCACATGTAATTTTACCTATCTATCAACCCTTTACTAATCTGCCTCACAGACAATCACAACAACAATAGTGAAGCTTATATAACCAGCACAGCATGTGCTCAGGTTGAAAACGTGGCGATGATCAAACTAACAAACGTGAAGACTACATAGAGTCCTACAAGACAGACCCCCCAGAATCTCGGAACTCGGAATCTAGACCAGGTTATAACCAACAGTGATCCCATTAGACTAAGCAACAAGAAGACGAAAGCGATCACAATACCAACATGGAATCCAAGTTCATAAGCGTTTGGATACACATTAGCCGTCTGCATCACCAAGGCCGTTCCAAGTCCAACAAGCATATTAAACATTGGACCAGCAAAGCAACCGGCCATGGCCATCGCTGGTCGACCCGCCTTTGCAACTGCAACGTCAGCAACAAGGTCGCCGACAGAGTTTCCCCAAGCGAGAACGGTTAGGCCGAGGAGCGCCGGAGGCAGTTCAAGGAGGGTTCCAAGCGCAGCCAAGCAGTTGAGGAGCTCACCCGCGATGGTTGATATCCAGAAAACGCTCATTACGAAAGCTAAGATGATGACTGGCATTTGCTCGGTTTTGGGAGGTTGTTTTTCGATTGTGAAGTGAAGGAAAGCGAGGGAAGACGTCATGAAGAGAACTACGAGCCAGAGTGGGAGATGGGTGTTTGGGAAGAGGAATGAGATTGGATGGTTTAGTGGTACAAATGAGTTGCAAGCGTACAGAAGGGCAAGAGGGCAGAAGACAATGTTGGCAGATCGGTAGAACCTGGACCATTCAGAAGGAGACGTTTTTGGGATCGTAAGCAACAAAAGAACTGACACAGGAGTCTCCCACATTCTTGATATCTGCAAACAAAACAGTAAAAGAAAAATCAGCCAATCTGATCAGTCATAACATCGAATTTAAGATGGCAAGGCTCAAACTTATCAGCATAGATAGATGCATTATGCAGTGTAACAGAGAACGTAAACTACAGTAACCTGATAGAATCAAAAACAGGTGAACTCCATACACATCACAGAGAGTTTTGATTAACGACTATCAAGCTATCTCTAATCCCTAACAATACACCAATCCAGCATGCCACAAAGTCACTCTCCCCAACTACTTTTTAACATGTTAGCTCTCTAGCTACAGGAGCGGACGATTGTTCCTGAGCCGTTAACGCAGCTACAAACGAGTTGAAATTTCTTAAACCACTTCCAATGCTTCATTCACTAGACTAGAGTCAAAGACTTTATCAAAACATCAAAGCCTTTAAACACACAATCCAAACTCAACAAGATTTTACAGCTAGTACTTAAAGATAAAGCTACCATACAATTTTTACCATTGTGATCAACAAAAGAAGCTCGCTCACAGGTTAAAAGAGAAGACAAGCAAATCCAGAATGCCACAAACATATGTTCCTCAACTGCTTTTTAACATGTTAGCTCGCTGCTTTTAATGCAGCTACAACAATCCAGCTTAAGCTGCTTAGAATGTTCATTCTCTATACTAGCAAACAGACTTTCATCATAACATCGAAGCCTTTAAACGCATAATCCAAACACAGCACACATTTTAACAAGTTAGCTCTCTAGCTACCGGAATGAACGATTGTTCATGAGCTATTAACGCAGCTACAATCCAGTTGAAACTGCTTAAACTACTTACAATGCGCATTCACTAGACTAGAGTCAAAGACTTTTACACAACATCAAAGCCTTCAAACACACAATCTACGGTAAGCAATATCAGATTTCAACAGCTAGTAGTTAAGATGAAGCTACCATACAAATTCCCACCGTTAAAGAAGAAGGCTACCAATCTGTTTTTAACGCAGCTACAACAATCCAGCTTAAGCTGCTTACAATATTCATTCTCTACACTAGCAAAGAAGCTTTCATCATAACATCAAAGCCTTTTAAACACATAAGATTCCCACTACCATCAACAAAAGAAGCTCAGAGGCTAAAGTAAAAGACTTTTTTACCTTCCCATAAAGCCTCAAAACTCGGGAAAATCGATTCTCTTTCTCAGCTTTAAAGCTCTCACCAACACCAACACCAACACCAACAATCTCAACTCTCAAAAAGTCCTTCTCCTCCTCACTGATAACAACCTTCCCTTTCTCAACACCACCACTCCCAAAATCCATCCAAAACACAAACCCAACAAAGAAAACATAAAACCCAACGAACCCAACCGCCTGCCACACGAATATCTCCCCACTCAAATACACATAGAACAAGAAACTCGCCCCCACCAAATAAAACATCACATCCCTCACAAACGACGCCGCATCGACCTGAAACGGCGCCGCGTGGATCGCCACGAACCCGACCACGAAAGCCGAGACGAAGGTTCCCGCCGACAGGATCGCCCCGAACCCCGTCCGGTACTGTCCGCCGCGGAGGGCGGCGGCGGAGGCGAACACGTCGGGGGCGCCGTTGCCCAGGGCGAGGAGAGTGACGGCGGCCATGCTGGGGGAGAGGCTGAGTCGGTCGGCGAGCTTGGTGGTGACGACTGAGAAGTGGGCCTGCGCGGTGGTGATGAGGATGTAGAAGTGGAGGAGGACGAGGAGGGAGAGGGAGGGGATGGTGAGGAGGAGGTTTTGGTTGAAGACGCAGAAGTGGAGGGAGAGGTAGGCATTATCGGGAGGAGAGGAGGCGGAGAGGAGAGAGCGATGAGGGTGAGTGGGAGTGGGTGGAGTGTGGAGGAGGAGGAGGAAGAAGGTGAGGGTGGAGATTAGGGTTAAGCATAGAGCTGAGTTTGTGATTGTTGAAGATGAGATTAGTTCCATGCCATTCACTGGGTGTGTGTGAGATCGGAGACGGTTAGCTTTCCGATTTGAAGTTGACGATGAGATCTGATTGCTCAATAAAGTTTTTTTTTTTTTTTTCTTCCGCGTGAAATGAAAACAAAGTTTATAAAATAAAAAAAAAATAAAAATATCGTTGAAAAACAGACTCCGGAGTAACTTTATTTTTGTTACTTTTTTCAGTTTTTCTTCAACTTGGGACGAAAAATGTAAAAATTTAGGGGTGTTCCGAAGATTGAACTCGGGACCTCTCGCTCACCCTAAGCGAGAATCATACCACTAGACCAAATGCCCGTTTTGTTTATGTACGTTGGCTTCGATAATTATCGTTGTTTTTAACTGACTGCAACAGACGAGAGATTTGAATAGTTTTATAGAGGCAAAGATAATAATATCAGTGGACATATATAATCAGGCATCATTACTCTTCATCTTCAGTCTCATCTAAGAAAATCAAAATACTCATCGAGATGCAACGGGCAACAGTAGTCGTTTGGTGTTTCACTATAACCACCATCATTTGATCATCATCTCTCTCACCCCCCCCCCCAAGCCAACACATCGCTTCTTCAGTGTGGTGTGTGTATGTATTAGGAAAGGGAATCCTAGATAAGGATTACCTTGCTAAACCGTCATTATCTTATGTTATATTTCCTATTTTATCTAGGTTTATGTGTCTTGGAAGTCGGCTTATGTCTTTGTATATATATTCACGTCAGTTGTTAATATCAATACAAGTTTACGGTTTACAATATTATCTCTACTTTACGGTGTGTATCCCAAAACACTGTACTCTCCCGTGGTGGCTGACTCGAAACACAGGATACAGGACATGTCAGCCCGTGGGACACGATCACTATATTAAGCTCACTCGATGGATCCACTTGATGCATGTTTATGTCAACGTCTCTCCATAAGGACTCCAAGAAACTCTTCCAATGAAGTAAGACACAGATAATTAATGTTACGTTAACATTTTAATATCATTTTCACTATTGAAACCAGTAAAAATTAACTAGTAGTAGCTAGGAGCGTTTTATAGTGGAGTCTGTGGAGATATCAATGATTATTATGTCTCTTTGTCAAGTTTGAGGGCCCACCATTTGAAAGCACGATCTCAGTAAGTTGAGGATTTATGGTAAACATAGCTCATTTCATTAGTTTATAATTAATACTTTTGGTTGGTAATTTGTAGGTAGCAGGTACAATGGCAATTAAAAATTTGACATTTTTAGCGCAAATTAAAAGAACTATTGAAATACATTTAAATTTTTATTAATTACATATAATCAATCAATAGTATTTGAGATAAATGAAATTATTTATAAAATCAATATATTTGTAATTAATTTTAAACCAAAAATTGCATTCAAATTTTAAAATGACATTCATTTTGTAAAAAAAAAAAATGTTAAAGTGACATTTAATAAGAAACATACTAAGTATAAAATTAATTTTGCAAAAGCAGATTTGTCTAATGGTCACTGTGGTTTGTGGAACTTCATGATTTCAGTATTTACGAAAGACAACTACTACATTGTCTTTGCATGATTTGTAATCTTTCGATCACCAGTTGATATTTTATCAACTTTATTTTTAAGTAATTATAAATGAGTTGTCTAAACGTGTGGGCTTTTAATTGCTTTTTCCATAAATTCATTATCAAACATACTTATATTTGAGTAGGTCAAATTTAAATGGTATTTTTTAAATGATCAAATAGTAACCGGGTTGATTAACGTGGTTTGAGTCATTATAGCCTTTTTGGTGTTTTTACGTTGCATATGATTTTTGTATTGCCATAATGCGTATCAGTTGCCAATATACAAATTTATTGTTGCCATTTTCCCATCCAAAACTCAATCCATACACAAATCTCATTCAAACGCACACCAATCATAATAATCGACTTTTTACCAGTTACAAGCATCGATTTATATGATCATTTTACCAAAAAGACAAGTTATTGTACAGAGTTCGAGAACAATGCTTGTATTTCTTCAAGTGATCGACCTTTAGTCTCCGGTACCAGAAAGTATATAAACACAATCGAAAAGGCGGAGACCATTGAGAAGATGAAGAACATTCCTTGAAAAAATGAAAAAAGACAAATCAGCCACCATTACCGAAGTATTTATAGTAGTAACTAATTATTATTAGATGTTTATATCTAAGTATTTACCTGATGCATTCCACTCTAGCATGAAATTGAAAGTATATGTGATAATCCATCCAAATAACCAATTAGTCACGGTAACTAAGGTTCCAGCTGACACTTTCACATTCATGGGAAATATCTGCAAACGATATAAAATATTTCAGCCCTCAACACACACTCTGGACTTGTACTCATACTATAATGACTATAATTTATGCTACAACGGCGACACTAGCGCAAAGCACTTCTATAAGTAAGGGAAATTTAAAACAAAAACATGAAATATTAATGTTGGAATACCTCAGCCATTATAATCCACGGTAGTCCTCCCATTCCCATTGCAAATGCCACAATGTGACCCTATACATATCATTAATTACCAACGAAACAAATCAGCGCTGAAACAAGTTGCAAGTTGCAAGTTGCAAGTTAAAGTTATAAATAAAAGATTTGTAATCTGTTTTTTTTTTTGTAGCTAGTAAGTTTGTAAATTAGGTTTATTACCAATACACCGATGCAAGTAAAGATGGGAGTGAGATCTGGGAGAATTCCAAATGACTGCTCAACATTTAACAAAATTCGAGGACAATAATTAGCTTAAAAGGTTGCATATTTCTATTCACTTTTATAGGAAAATGGTAGAGTTAAAATCACCTCGAACCCATAGGAAACACTTAAGAGCAGCGCACTTAAACCCATTGCAGCACAAGAAGCCTGTTCAAATTTATATAAAAGTTAGTTATTTTTTTAGTTGAATGAAGAATAATTCATATGTAAAAATATTTGATTAAATCTAAAGTAGGTCTAACCATTAGAAGTGTTCTCCTCCCCATTTTATCGACTATAATTGTTCCCAACATTGCTTTCGGAACCTAAAAATAGTCCAAAAGTTCATTAATTTTTAATATTGGAAATTTTCAGGTATTATAAAGTAAATGTGTGTGTGTTCTTTTTTTTTTTGGAAACTTACCATGATCGTGGCTATCACAGATGTGCCAATAGCACTTGGAAATCCTGAAAGTAAATGATGAAAATATTTTTTTTTTAAAAACATTTCGATTGAACTGTTTTACACATGAAATGTTCATATTGTGGACTAGAAGTGTTATATGAAATTAAGTTACCTCCTTTGTTGAAGAGGCTACTGGCATAATATGTTACACCTGAGCTCCCGCTTAATTGTTGCAAAAACATAAGGCCCACTCCGATCTGTATACACATGTATATGTCAATACAAAATAATTGGTTTAAAAAGTCACATTCCATTAGAAACTTTTTTTCTTAGTTCAAGTACTTACAAGTAAGGGATATGCATATCGTCTCTGAAACAATTCAGACATTCGAGATTCACCGTCAACTTCGGACATTTCTATGGTATCCTACAAAAGAACAGGGCAAAAAATGATTTTGGAAGCCAACATATTTTGGTGGTAAGTATATTTATCTTTTTAATGGAAGTTTCATACTCTAATTGTGTTTGCTTCACGAGAAATGTCTACGTCAGATCCTCTAAGACGTTGCAAAGCAGATCGGCATTCTTTATCACGACCTTTCTTCGCCTGTCATATATATATCATGGTAATAGGAATAAAAAACGAGACAACCATTTTATAATCTCTTCGAACCAACTTTCAAAACCGGTAATGATTGGTTATAGATCCATATAAACCGAAATCATGTGCAAATATAGACAAACTTACCAGCCACCTTGGAGACTCGGGAATGAAAAATAAACAAAAAACGTGGAGCACACAAGGCACAAAACCTGGAACACATAGCAACATAATGTTAAAATAAGCCGGTTTGAGTTATTTCAATTTTAGATTATTTATCTTAACATAGTCTTACCGACTATTGCTAATAATCGCCATGGCAGGAAATTGCCAATAATGAAGAAAAGTGCAATGCCACAATTTTGCATCAGCTGCATTTTTAACAAAAACGTATGTTATTTATTCCGAATATAACGCTGGACCAAGTCAGGCTTGATTAACTTGGTTAGAACTTGAACTGTCAAATAAATCCAGTTAACGTACTTGGTTGGCGAACACAAATGATCCACGGACATGTTTTGGTGCAATTTCAGCTATATAGACTGGAATCTACATATGAAACACAAGTTTGTATCAGTAATTTATCATTTAAGTATATAATTTTATCATCTGAGTGGTGAAAAATGAATTTAGGATAATAGAAATTACCACGTAGCTAAATAAACCAACGCCGATTCCAAGCAGCAATCTTCCACAGTCCAGCCACAATGCATCCTTCAAGATATGATTATATATAAAAAATAAGTTAACTTTATCAAAAAAAAATACTATATAAAAAATAAGCTAATCATAAGAAACGCAGAAATAAACAATAAATATGTTGACAAAGAAAACAATAAATATATATTTTTTGAAAAGAATAAACAAGACAAAATGACAAAGAACAAGTAGAAGGTAGAAACAAACCTGAGCCAATGCGACAGCAAGCCAGCCTGTGACGCAGAAGGCTTCACAAAACAACATCGTCTGATTTTCATAAAAAAGTGGTAGAAACCGGTTAGGTAGATAGATTATATTATCTTGTCAAACCAAACCGAAATGCTATCTTATTCTTACCCGCTTTCTTCCCAAGACATCGGCGACTTTACCGCTGAATATTGCACCAATCAATCCGCCTAGTGTCAAAATCGAACCGAACATTGAGTACTGCATGATCAACAAAAACGGTCAAATCAAAAAGTCAAACTACAATTTACTTTATAATTTTAAGTAAAAAGGTAAAAACAGAGCAATAATAGTAATAATTTCACCTCTGCAACAGAGAGAGATAAATCTTTGGTAATCCCTGATTGCGCACCCGACGAGAAACCAGCCTAGAAAACCAAAACATCCAAATCTAATTAAACTGGTTCAGTGAAAACCAGATGGTTAATCTATAAACCGGGTTTGAACCGGTTGAACAGAAAAAAAAAAAGATGACTCACGCCACAACCGGTGCAGAAGGAGCCAGAGACGGCAACAAAGGTGCTAAAGAAAACAGTGGCAGTAACACGACATTCACCATCGTCGTTTTGAGCTTTCTTGGTAATTTCTCTGGGAGATTTTCTGGATAATCCGGTTTCAAGAAAAGCTTCTTCGTTTGGGAATTTTCTCTCACGTATGCTTAAGCTCTTCCTCAGTAACCCTTTCTCCATGCTTTTTTGTCTCTCCATGCTTCTTTACTTAGTTTTCTTCTGTACTTTCTTAGTTTCTTTGCTATGAAGAAGAAGCTACAATGAAAGTAAGCTGATATAAAAGAAAAGTAGAGTTGTGAGGACTTTGAAGTTTCTTGAGAGGTTCCTACTTATGCAAATTGAGGATCTGGATATTTGTCTACTAGGAGAGTTGAATATTATATAACACGTCATAAAATCATTTTTAATGGTTTTGTTTCTTTCTAGCAAACCTTTTTAAAAAAAAATATTCAGTGGACTTGGTCGTGTACTCTCTGTCGATCAAACTGTGCTAGCTTAGTTTCATTTTAATATATTTGTCTAGTGGCATTTTGTTAATACTATTGGAAAATTAGAATAGGTCGACCACCATAGATTTTATGAGATGGTTGGCGACTCAAACGCAATATCTCTTTATTGTTTACAATCTTAATTTAGTCTATTGGATAGTATAGTTTTGTTTTGTTTAGATTCAGTCATCTACATTGAACTT
Source organism: Brassica oleracea var. oleracea (assembly GCF_000695525.1). NCBI lineage: Eukaryota > Viridiplantae > Streptophyta > Magnoliopsida > Brassicales > Brassicaceae > Brassica > Brassica oleracea. The sequence goes on from NC_027755.1 coordinate 39,723,297, forward strand.
GACTATAGGTTTGATTTTTCTTTTCTATGATTAGTTTTGATACTTTTAAGAATGTGTTTGTACATCGTACAATGATAGTTTTAATATGTATCTATCTTTATTTATGAGTATATGTTCATAAATATAAATTGATATTTTCGGAAATATTTATTTATACTGATAAAAACAATATCGACGGTTTTTTACCAAGAAAAAAAAAACTAATTGGATATTGAAATTATAGACATCTTTGTTGAATAATGTAGTCGTTGTTATGCGAAAATAAAACAAAACAAAATATTTGTCCTTATCAATTATTGAAGAATTGAATCGTCGCTGCAACTTTGTTTCCCTGGTCGACTATCTTTTGTTTTATTTGATTTTTGACTATTCTCTATGTACAGCCAAAGAATCACAACTATAAAGCTGATCCATGCATTTTAGTATAAATAAATTGAAATTGATCAAAATCTCGACAAATTTGACTGATATAATATTTTGACCCAACAAATTATTAATTTATACTTTTATATTGCTTTGGCGTTCTATGTGGGTCCTATGTTTTATTGGATAGAACTGAAATAAACAATTGGAAAGGAAGGTTCATGTTGGCTTCATTAATGAATACCTGCATTGTCTTATTCGTCTTTTTCACTACACGAGAAAAGGTTACCTAAAACCCTCGCCAGAAACCAATACATGCATGTTTTTTTATCTTTTTCACTGTAGAGAAAAGGATACGAAAGGAAGGTTCATGTTGGCAACATTAACCAATACATGCATGTTTTTTCATCTTTTTCATACTAAAGAAAGAGAGTTGTACGTACACAAAGTGGCCTTACTAGTTAATAGGGACCAAAATCATCTTGTCCACCCTTTTATGTGGGCAACCACGTTTCCACATAGATATTTCTTGTGGTCTCCTGATGCGAAGATTCAATTACTGGATGAATATTTAAAGCCTGGTTTTGTACAACAATGAATCCATTTACACGCAGTTCCTTCCTTCTAGCTGTATTTCATTCATTTATGTTGGTTGTAAAACCTAAAAAAACATAAATTTATTATTTTTAGTGGTTACATGTTGCATGTGGAAAAGAATCTTGATTCAGTTACAATACTGTCAATAATGTTTTGCACGAGTTAATTAGGATCCATGCAAAATTTTGAGAAAACAAGTTAAGAAATTACCAAATGTCATGCGCCATTTGCAGAATGATAGAAACTACTAAGGCCCCAATCCAAGCGGACGTGCTGGCCGGCCCAGTATTAATTTGTGGCCGATAATAAGAAGCTGCTTTATGAGTTCACATCTACTCAAAATGGCAGCCCGTAATCTATGTCCTAGTGGTAAACATCTGTTTTTGCCACATTTTCTCTCTTCTATAAAGAATTTGACTTTCAAGCCCAAACATTATAGACCCGCTTACTTTTGTCAAGCCATTGAATCAAAACCCAGTCATAAATTCACTATTTTTACTGAAAGTTTTACCGAACTATGCATTTCCTTTTTGCGTATTCAATAAACTACCAACTGGTTGAGTGGGTTGTTGCTAAATGGGTATTTTAAATAGATTTGTTTAACAAAGTTTCAATATGTTTAGTAGGCTAGTAGCTGAACTATGAGTGAGCGGTACAGTCTATTCGACAAGCGAATTCTAGAACAACTTTCCAGTTAGAAAAGCTAAACAAGTCGATAATATCATGGAACGAGGAGAAAAGGTGAATCATGAGATCTTTACCACATGCTCTCTTTGTTCCTTTCTAATTTATAAAATTATATATTTTTAAAAGTGATAATATATTTTTGTTTACAAATCATGCTGCGGCACCTGCAAGTTGTCAACTACAATACTTTAATAATGAAAAGAATATTGAGTAAGATAGTATTATAATAATTGTATTCAATAATTAAAATTCGAAATAAACAACAACAAAACAAGATAAGTTAAAACGTCAGTATGATGCTTAAACTATCAAAATTCAAAAGTGTTGATCTTTATAATTTATGCAAATCGGATGCGCTAAACCTGTCATGGGTATGGTTGGAAGTTGGAACAACGATAGTTAAATTATGTTGATAACCAGAGAAAATCAAACAATACTAAAAACATGATATACTCATCAGCCAGACTATCGACATAGGATTAATAAAATCAACCAATAAGAAATCTTTAAATCACCATGTCAAACATTTTTTATCTGAACTAGGTTTTAATTTAGGCTGACTTTATACTTTTATTCAGAACAAAGAAGGCCTATTTTTCTTACACTATTTTCGATCGAAACTTTCACAGCCGATCTTCCCCGACTCTTCCACTTCCCTTACATCTCCGTTCTCGGAAGTTTCAGTTACCTTGAGCCACTCTTGATCATTCAGTGGTGATATTTAATCTCTTCTTGATTGTTTCGTTCCACCTCCCCCTGATGGTCATCCTATATAAATAGCTGAGTCCACAGTTTCGTTCCACCAAATATCAAAAACCTAAGCTATATGGTCATCTGTCCTCACCACCGGAAATCTCCCGTCGCCGTGTATTACAACGACGTATCACCCGGACCAGCCAAATGGGAGCTATTATTTCCGTTAATTCATTGCAAACTAAACTATCCCCGTAGTAGCTGTTATATCCATTCTGGAGACTTGATTTGGGTCAGATCTGTTTTAAATCTTTAATCATGTTCATCGGTTTAGTTCTATAAACTAACTATAAATCAATCAGTGAGGCAAGCTTTAAACTTTTGAAATGGTGCTTTTTTACATGCAGTGTACTCAATGTCTAGCTGAAAATTGTCATTAATCTAATCACTTGGATTGGTTTCGCAGAGAACAATATAACAAAGCATCCAACTACGCAGTAAGGTACACATCTTCATAGAGATATACAATCTGATGAATTTCCCATGGGCGTAGGCCGGATATCGAACAAAGTATGTTTCTGCCATTTCTATTATTTTTATGAACTTTGAAAAAGGCGATGATATCATTGATAAGTCTATGTTACCAGATTTATGTAATTGACTTGGGACTTGCCAAACGATATCGTGATGCCAACACCAACCGCCACATCCCTTGTAAGTATTTGTTACTACCTTGTGATCCATGTGTAGTTGCTAAACTATCTATCTGTTTTAGTGTTAAGGTCATATTATATACCTTATTGCCTTTATTATATACAGAGATAACAAAAACTTTACAGGCTCGATATACAAGTTGCAATACACATATTGGATATGGTAAGATATTTTCACCGTATAGAAACAGTATACTGGATCATCTACGAATCTACCCTCATGTACTTTTTGTTTCTATTTGACAAGACAAAGCATTTCGATGATTTTGGCCCATAAACGTTCAGTAAATGACTTGATTTACTCTGGTAAATTTATTACGTGCTTATGTTACACTTCTAACTAACAAACAGTGATGAGATTCCAGATCCTATTCACTACAAAGATCACATAAAGAGAAAAGAATCGGGTAAGCAAAGAAACAAAAGAAAAACAAAGAACATGCTCACGTGTATGTATTAAAGAGGCAAAAGGAAAAAACAATTTTTTTTTATTGTTAACCAATGTAACTAAATTTGCTCCGAAAATCCATTTGCTCAAGAAATACCGACTAACAACTCATCCTTATATCATTTTCAGATCAATTGAATGATAGAAATATTCCCAATTAAGGAAAATATACCAGAAATACATTCTAAAGAAATTTAGCGTTCAAACTTATAGTGACCTGGTACGTTTAGCCGCTAACAACATTGTGGGCTACATCTTTGGTTTAGTTTATTTAAATTTAAAATACCAATTTTCTCCTAGACCTACAAGTATATGTTATAGGTCAAATATACATAATGCAGTATATATCTCCAAAATCCATAGCAAAACGGAGGTTGTTATATATTTAGTTTTGAATAGGTACACACTAAAAACAATAAATAAACGTATATAGTGAATTAGATAAATATTTAATTAACAAATTAGATATAAATTCTCCACAATTTAGTTTTATTACTGACTTTTGGACAAAAAATCCTTTCATTTTTTTGGAATAGTATAGAAAATACAAAGTCAAGTGATTCATGATAAAAAAAAAATCTAAGATACTTATGAAAAAAATTATGAAACAGACTCCTAAATAAGATAATCGAATTAATAATCACTGGTAATATGAACCAAAATAAATGTGAAAATAAATTATCGAACCTGTTTTTTTCCAAAAAAAAAATATATAGAATCTGTTATGTTATACAATTTTTACTTAATTAATAATATTTTTTTTTTAAAAGCTTATAAACACTTCATGTCTTGCATTAAACAAATGTTGATGACAACTTTTGAGGACATTTTTAGAAAAAATTTTGTATTGTTCTACAATGGGCAGCAGTCATCAAAACATTATTTTAAGTGGCATCAACTTATATAGATTCTAAATACCATAAATAATTTCCAATACCATAATTTAGAACTCGATTAAATCAAAAGTGCAAGCATTACAAGCAAAAAAAAATATAAATATGTGAATATCTACTATGTTAGAATAATGATGTTGCATGTTTTCAGATTTTGCTCCATTAATAATTTATGTACATGACAACCCAATATATAAGGGCAAACATATTTGGATCATAACCTTTTTTTTTGGATCATAACTTAGGTTTAACTATTCTTTATCCATTCCACATTTGCTTATCCTTTCATATGTATTTTTAGATTGTAAAAATGATAAATTTTCAGTTTTACTCATTTCTAATTCAATATATGGTTTACATTTTAATAACAAATGATGTAATTTATGTGCATTATATATATATATATATATATATATATTAAATACATTGATATTTTTGTCTAACCCTGGGCTAAAATCTCTAGTAAATAAATAAAAACTCATTTTCGAAGCTTTAAAAGAAATAGTTTGACTTGTTATATAAAATAGTATCTAAATATAATTTTAAAAGAAATACCTAAAACAAATTCAGTTAATTACATGAAAGAGGCCGAAAACCATAATTTATAGTCGGCCATAATTTTATAATTCCTTTTTGCGTAAACTGGGACAATACTATACAAATGTGGGAGTAGCTGTGTAACACACAAAGAGAGACATAAAGATCTAAAAATGTTTCTTGTTCAAGTGATCTTCCCTTCTCTCTAATGTACAAATAATTATAACAAAAAAAAACTATAAACCTCCCCTATTTGAATCCAAGAAAAGAATAACTATGAACATGTACATCTCAATCTCATTGTAGAAAATCTGTAAGAGAAGCTTGTATATCTTCTAATGTTCTTCCTTTGGTTTCGGGTAACATTGCATAAATAAAGACTATACCCGCAGCGCAGATACTAAAGAAGATCAAGAACGTTCCTGAAAAATAGTATACTTCAACTATTAGATAAAGGAAGTAATGAAGTTTTGATAAATTTTTTAGAGATTTAATTGACCATATAACATACCTGATGCGTTCCATTCTATCATGAAATTGAAGGCGAAAGCTATAATCCAACTAAAGGACCAGTTGGCTAAGGTAACAATAGTCCCAGCTGAAACTTTAACATTCATTGGGAAAATCTGCAAAACCAAAATGTTTTACCATTTTAGAGATGAAAAAGTTATATTCACTTTGACAAGGAGTTTATGTTGGTTTCTAACCTCAGACATGATGATCCACGGTAAGCCTCCCATGCCTACGGCAAATGCAGAGATGAAGCCCTGTTTCATATGAAAATAGCATGATGTAAGAATCAGATCAATTTTATACAAAGAGCGCTTGTTTAGTTTAGAAAAATATGCTATACATACCACTACACCGATGCATGTAAAAATAGGAGTAAGCTCATCCAGCATGCCATATGACTGTCCAAGAAGAACAAAATAGAAATGATAAATATAACATTTTAAATTCGAAGTTTGTAAATCTTGTTTTGGTAAAAAGAATTGTTAATTTTACCCGAAAGCTGAAGGAAAATGCGAGGAGCAAGCTGCAAAGGCACATTCCACTAGTAGAGGCCTGTAATTAAAATATCATTTATTTATTGTTAATAAGATGATAAATTGATTTGCTTCGTTTCACATTTGATTAGAAAAGATAGCAAAACTATACCAGTAGAAGAGGCCTTCGTCCCATTTTCTCAACCAAAATCAGACCCAATAAAGCTTTTGGTATCTACAAAAAATGAACACATGATGCATAAGACATTTTTGAACTGTAGTCCTTGGAAGGTTTTTTTGGAGAAACTATGTGCAAAGACATACCATGATCGCTGCAAGAATCATTGAGCCAATGTCGCTTGGAAATCCTGTCAAGAGAAATAAAGATCTGTTACTCACAAATGAAGACAAATACATTATCGTTACATGTGAAACATAATTTGTCTTACCTCCTTTATTAAATACGCTACCGACATAGAACATAACCCCTGAGCTTCCAGAGAGCTGTTGCAGAAGCATTAGCCCCACACCAATCTGAAAAAAAATGTGTCAAAAACTTTGAGTAAACGGCGAAAGAGGACAAAAACTGACATCTTTCAACACAAAAACGTTACAGAATAACTCACAACAAGAGATGGAGCATATCTCCTCTGGAACAAATCCATAATTTTAGATTTTGGTCCTTGATCAAACAACACCATGGTTTCCTAACGTTTCAAATAACAAAGATTTGATTGTTAGTCAAGTTTTGAGTTGAAACAACAAGAATTTTAAAACAGAGTTCAGAGTTGTAATACTTTGATAGCGTTGGCTTCTTCAGAGACATCAGCTTCATCTCCACGGAGAAGCTGCAATGAAGCTTTACATTCTTTTTCACGTCCCCATTTTCCCTATAATTTAAACCAAATTGAAAATTATCACTTTACATGTTTTATAAATTTTTTTTTTAAAAGGGTCATTAAGGTCTAATCATACCAGTAATCTAGGGGACTCTGGAATGAAGAACAAAGTCACAACTTGCAAAACACATGGAATCAGACCTGAAAAAAGAAACCGATAAAACTTAAAATCATTTTTCTCCCATCACTGAAATTGCTAGGAAAAGAAAAGAAATTAAGCTTACCGATTAAAGCCAAATTACGCCAATGAACAAAGTTTCCAATGACGTAGTATAATGACAGCCCACAACTTTGCATCAGCTGTAACAACATTTTGGCAATTTCCAATATCATTAGTATCAGAATATATTTTCTAGCTAAACTAATATAATTCTCTGATTGTTTTTAAATTACCTGATTAGAAAATACAAATGCTCCTCTGACATGTTTTGGTGTTATTTCTGCGATGTAAACTGGTATCTGGTTGCAACAGAGTTAAAACAAGTCTTTAGTTTAAACTAACAAAAATACAAAATGTTAATCAATAAATAGAGTAAAAAAATAATTACCACGTAGCTAAATAAACCAACTGCAAATCCAGTGGAAAACCTTCCAGCATCTAGCCAAACTGTGTCCGGCGCAAATGCTATTGCAAGCCAACCGGCTATGCAGAAAACTTGAGCAAACCACATTGTCTGTTTTGTAAGAACAAAGAGAAAATCAGTACAAGAAGTTTTTCACCACACTTTTATTCAAAAAAAGAGTTTTTCACACACATAGTAAAAAAAAAAACAGAGGATATAAATGGTAAGTTTTAAATTACCCCTTTTCTACCAATGAGATCTGAGACTTTCCCACTAAAGATGGCACCAAACATGGCTCCAAAAGTCATTAGTGACCCAAACATGGAGTACTGAAGTAGTTAAAAAAGAGAACAAATGTGAGTAAAACATGTAATTAGACTTTGAGTGAAACAAGAGTCATGAAAATGGTTTTTGGTTTTCTTACTTGTGCAACAGAGAGACCTAAGTCTGTTGTGATCCCTGTTTGAGAAACTGATGAATAACCTGCCTGTAAATATCATATAACTTAATAAAACATGAATCACACAGAACTTTTGAATACAAAGGAACCAGAGATTTTGACTAACCGCACAACCAAAGCAGAAAGAGCCACACACAGAAACAAAGGTGCTGAAGATCACAACCGCAGTGATACGACACTCGTTGATGTCGTTTCTGTTCTTGTTCAGTAACAACCCTGCTTCAAGGTTTCTTTGGTTCTCCGACATAGTCATCCTGAGTTTCTTGATCAGGATTCTAAAAAGGGCTTTCCGAATATTTGCCAAAATATGCTTTTTTGCTTAGCTTTGAAGTCTGAGTCGGAAAGAAAAGGTCATTTATTATATTCCTTAAGTAGTGGAGGAAGGAGAGCCATAGGTCAGCTTCCATCTTTTCTTTCGTGTCACGTTTCTTTTTTGGTTTTCATTATTTCTATTTTTGCTATTTTAAATGTTTAATAATTCTATTGGTTCTTTATTTGACTATTTTATTCCTTGAAGACTTTTGTTAGCTGTTGACGTATGGTTTTAAAAGTACGTGATTAATTATCTTTATCTATTTTCTTCAAAGAACTTGTTATCACCTCTGATAGTGGTCTCCACCAGAAATAAAAAGGTAATACTGTGAAATTTTGTGACGAATTATATATGTGATAATGTCTAGATAAACTTATGAATCGATATTGCATAAGTATAAGTAGCTACTATGTTATGGTTTTAGAAGTAATAATGGTGTATTAATTAACAAAAACTATCAATACATATATAATCTGTTTGGATGTGTAGAAATTATAATAATCTACATTGAAAGCCTTTTATACATAAAAAAAAGAATAATCTACACCGTGTACAGTTTCTTTGTTTCCATATTAGTCGTTTTAGAAGAAAAAACTTCATTTCAAAACTCTTTTTAGATCTACAACGTCCAATTTTGTCAAAAATACATGATTTGCCACCATTGACCAAAAATAAATACATGTTTTGAATTACTTAGTCGCATGCAAATGAATTGGTCAAATCGTTAATTTCAACAAAGAAGAAAATATACATGATATTTTCTAGAGAAATTAAGAAAAATAAATAAACTAAAATACAAAATAATTGCAATAATAGCTTATTTTGTAAATGTGGTATAAATTAATATACCTAATGGCTATCTTAACCACCGTTTAAAAAAAGTCAAACATCACTTGCCATATCAATTCACTCTACTAGTTACGTGATTCATCAATTCACAACAAACAAAAATACACTCAACGTGGTTAATCAGTTGGTCACGAACTGTAATGAGTTGGCACATTAAGTATTTTCATGCAATAGTAAACGCGTTGATAGAGGTTTGAAGTTTACATTAAAAAAGCCGTGTACGCTATCTATTAATGATCCAAATTCAAAGCAAATCTAGAAACTACTTATCCACTTATTCAAATCTCTTACGCGCGCTCACCTGTATATCTCCTCGCATTTCAAATGATGACTTATTGTCATATCTAATTTGATAACGACAAACTTTGATTGCTTATCTTGGAAATAAGGAGATCAGGAAACCATCAACATGACCTTTGAATTTTATCCGGCGAAAAAGGAAGTTATTGTCATATTGTCCTATTTCATTCTCTCTTTAAAGGTAATGATGTTAGGTAGGTTCTTAGCAAAATAAGAAATTTAGAAACGGTCTTAATAAACTTTAGCTAGAGAGTGATGTTCATTGTGTAATCTTGAAACTATTATGTGGCTGGGACTCGATGGAACATCTATTCACCAAACTTAGTATATACAACGTTACCAACGTTATTTGTCACCGTCATGCATGTTTTCTAGCTGTAGCCTCAGGTTGAAAGCATTGTAGGAAAATGCGTTGGAATTTTGTTGAGGGTTGCATCATATGCAATGCAGAGCCAGTTTTAAGCTTAAATATTAGCTAAAGATGTTTATTTTTTAGATTTAATATACATAGACACAATCTTTTAAATTATTAAAAATTCTTAATAAATTATTTTTGGTCTCCAATACAATTTCAGGGTAGGCACTGATATGCGTGCGATGTTTGTTTTATTATCATTTTGTGTAAGATTAGATATTTGATATGAGTTATAAATCAGAAAGTTTCAAGTTAGGTCTGCATTTCTTAAGGGCCATAATCCAAATATATATCATGGTCATTACTGTTACAAAAAAACGATATATCATGGGATTTACGTATAAGACAATCCAATCATACAACGAATAATTCATAAGAGTAGCGTGGATAATCATATTGCATGTGAGAGTTAATCGAGTAAACCAAAGTGTTCGTTTTTTTTGTCTTTTTATAGGACGATGATTGACCTAGAGTCGATCTTATCATCTCCTGGCACATAACCTAAGAAAAGTCAAAGACCGAGCTAGTAACAAGCTTACAAGTGTATCATTTTGAAATGCCGTAATTGAGTAGTATGTTGTCACTGCTAGCTGGTGATTGTGTTGCAAGGAATCCTCTTATCAGACGCAAATGATAATGAGTCTACCAGCCGAATGTAGCTATAACCATCAATTATATAAAATTTCTTTGGAAAAGAAGGGTTCATCACACTCACATTACACATACTCTTTGATTTAGTATTTAAATTTCTTATCAAGCTTTGAGTTTGCTGAATTAAAGATTCAATCATCAGGTTGATAATCAAATCAACACAAATATATATATATGCTTACTAACTTATATTGTTTTCTGTTTTAAAAATTTAGAATGAGAGAAAGAAAAAGCAGTAAAAAATGAAAAAGCTGATTCCTGATTTCTTGTTAAGTGATAATGTGACAAAGAAGGTTATTGAATCGTATCTTTAAGCATCTAAATGTTGGGATTCAAATAATGTCTGCCTCCTTTTAAGCATCTAAATGTTGGGATTCAAATAATGTGACAAATAAGGTCTATAAATATTGCTACATGTTACATGCTTTTATATTGGGGTAACATCCTGTCTTCTTCGAAGTTAATGCGACCGTACGTACTAAAGTATTTTTTTTCGTATTTGGACAGAAGTGAAGTGAAATGTGATAATATTTATACTATTTTGTTTTAAAAGATTCTCGAAATAACTAAGGCTAGATCTTAACTTTTGATTTGAAAAAAAATGGAAAAGATTGTTTTGTCAATTATAGTGAGATATATTTAGACAGTCCTGGCCTCCTAGTGTGAATTTTTGTTATACAAAAAAAAAAAGATAGTCACAAAGGAGTTAACACAAATATAAAGAGAAAGTGGGAATGTTTTTATATAAATGTTGATAACGAACTAGTGAGAACATGATAGGGTCAGGGGAGGATAAGAACTGTGACCTCATGAATGTTGATGAGATATGGACGGACTATCATGCGGTGGTACTGTGATCTCATGAATGAAAGTTGAGATATGGACAGACTACTATAAGGATTTATATTCTACCTTTCTTTCTTTTTTCATACAAACTTCTCAATCATTAAAATGTTTTTAAGTTATATGCCCCAAATATAAAACCTTTTAGAAGGATCAAAAGAACCCTAATGTTTTTTTTTTTCACATTGAGTACATCTCAAGAATACCCTTAGATCCCCATATACAAACCGGAAATCTAAACCGGTTAGTACAAAAAAATGGACTTATATGATAATACTACTTTCCTGTTAGTGGGATTCATACTATTGCTACCAACCATGTGCTGAGTCTCTAAGCCATCAGATCATCACCATGCCTCAGGAGGCATTGACCAAAGCAACCCTGTTGGCCCAACACCTTCCTCCACAGGCAATGAACCGGTCCTAGCCTGCGTTCCAGTGTTGCCGTTTGGATAGCTTGGATGAGCCAAAAATGCTTGAATTTCATCGGCCATACTATGGTAAGATGTTGGTTGCAGCGGAGGAAGTGTTTGAACTTGCGCCTGCGCCTGCGCCGGGATATAATTGTAAGCCGCTGGTTGAGGCTGAGAAAGTGTTTGAGCTGGTGCATGAACCGGCCTGGTAGGTTGAATGATCATGTGTTCATACCCCGTGGAACCGGGAGTTAGGCTGCCTCGCATTCTGTTCATATTCGTGAGTTCACGCGATGGGAACTGTTGCCCTGCGACAACAGGATTCAATCTTTGAACAGGTCTTTGCATGAGTCTCTGGTAAGAGGTCCCTCCATAGTTGGCAAATAACCTCTGGTGATGTGTAATGCCAGATGGGATCGGTCTTTCCTGCGCAGGGGACGGGCTCCTGGACCTCCTTGTGTGAAGCCTCTGGTTCTGTTAACAGATGAGAACATAATAATATTCAGAGTCTGTTATGTATAGGAGAGATTAAAGATAGGAACACAAACCTGCATTGCATATTGGTGATGCAAAGGAGGAGGCATGTGTGCTAACTGAGTTTGAGTTATGCCATTATCATAGATGTGGTTATATCCAGAGGCTCTTCCTAGAGAATGTCCAAGGGGAGTAACATGTGACCCTTGAAACTGAGAAGACTGAGCAGTAGGCATTGGTATGTGAAAGCAAGTTGTATTAGTAGCTAATCTATCTTGCGGATATGAGGCTTCTCTTGCTGCTGAGTCTTGTCTGTTTACTACTTGCGGAAAGTTGGTGAACCGTTGCTGACCATCAAAAACATTAAAAGTTTGTGGTAACTGTGGCAGCGAGTGGATTGAAGCAGAAGACTGGTTGAGTATAGGATAACCCATCACAGGCGTGTGTGTGTTGTGAATCTCGGAAAGACAAGGCTTATGTTCGTTGAACTGAGTGCCTCCGGATGTTTCCTTTTCATTCTCATCGCTGGTAAGATCCAAAACAGATGGCGTTAACTTCTGGAAGCTATTTGGGTCTCCCTGAGTGGCTTCTGGCACAGCTTCCACATTCTTATTGTCCTCCGTTAAAACCTTCCATGATCCATCAGCGGAGATAACCACATCGGTCGCATAACGTCCCACCTTTTCTAGAATCTGTGGATGTTAGACAAGGTTGTTTATGAGGTTTAGGATGTGAAAAGATAAAGAACCAAGCAAGCGGTAGTAAGTTACTTGCCTTTATCATGCTTTGATCTAAACGGATGTCAGTATAGCAGACAGGCTGATTGCAATGAGGGCAGCGCCATGATGGTATCCTCGTATTTATTTCCACATAGTTCCAGAAATCAAAACACTGCAACAGAAAGTAACAATATCACATTTTAAACGTATTTACTGACAAAATAGACTTCAAGAAGACATGTTATAGCATCAGCAAAGCAAACAAAAGCCTTGAAAGCAATGTATCAATGAAATAGTTATTAAACAATGGAAACACAAGAATGATACTATCACTTATACTCACCTGAAGATGTTTGCAGACACGACCCTTCACAGGTAGCGTGATACGCGTGCGGCTGTTACAATGGTTGATGATTAAATCATTAAATGTTTAAGGTAACTGTGAAAGCAACTTCACTAAGACAATAAAGCTTGGGTACCTGATAGGACAACTGAGAGATATCCTTGATGGTCCCTCGATTACGTCACAATCTAGAGACAAAAAAATTGAAAAAGAGAAACAATGGTTAATCTAGAGAAGACTTCTCAGATATGACTAAAAACTCTTTTATTACCTGAATTTGATACAATGACTTCAGAATAATCTGTCAGCGATGGATTCACAGGGAGTGGTATGTCATCCAGTAAGGCAATAACAATAAAGTAACTACCTGTACAACAAATGGGTATTTGTTAATTCATCACTGAAAATGGGGGAGGTGAAATAAAGATTGTAAATAAAATATTAACTGGAAAAGAAACCTCCAAAGCAGCCAACGGTTTGCAGAAGATTTGCCCCAAGGTTGAGCAGGGAAGTAACATCCGTTGGACACTGCGGCCCAGAATCCTGAGAAAAAAAACTACTGATGAATAAACCATTGATTCTTTCTCGAAAATTCAAAAACATATCCGAGAAACAAACCATTAAGGCAATATATCTCTTTTCAACGCCCTTTCCATTCAATAAAAAGCTGTATTTTTTCACATAAAAGCCAATGTTAGTTTAGCATACAGAAACTGCTTCCAAAATGCTTAAGGAGGTAAAAGGGGAAGCAATCCAAACTCACCTGACTTCCTGTGGATGTATGAGACAACTAGATTTGCTTATGTCCTCTGTCCGGAAAACAAATAATCCCTGTAAGAGCAAGCAAGATACCCATCAATAAACCAAACTAAGCGGGTACATAAACAACGATTCAAAAATCTAAAGATGATGAAACGTGACATGACTACCAAAGCTTAAACTTAAGCCTATAACAGCAGAGTAATAAAAACACATAAAATTACAATACGTACTACTTTCGCTTGGGGAGAATGTTGCAGCATCTTCTCTGAAATGTGGAAGTCCTTCATCAATATGTTTGATTCCGCCTGCCAGAAGAGAGAAATAAAAAAGCTGACTAAAGCACACATTCAAAAGGTGCTTAGAACTGAATAAATAAAATAAATTTACCGTGGCCTCAGAAGAAACAAGAATATGCCCCAGCTTCAAAAACGGATAGAACCTGCATACAGAAGGAGGAGAAGATTCAAAACAAAACCAACGGTTCAATCTTAGTGATCAAGTAGATGAACACACAAGACTATTATTACCTCTCCATGACCTGTGGAATTAGACTGATGGGACTATCGACACTAGAGGCAACGTCTTCAGAACTAGTGAAACCCTCCAACATCTGTACAAGAAGAAAAACAACACTATCTAAAAGAATCCTGAATATTCATTTCATCTGGAACTAACACATACCGAGTCCACGAGACCCAAAAGGTGTTGAGACTCTCTCTGCGGGAACCATCCAAGCCGACAAGCAGTCTGTTGCGAGAAACATAAGCACAGCATTATTATATACAAAAAAAAACTACCCAAACAGGACCCAAGTAATACATCTAAATCAGTAAAATTTGTAAGAGCATTAAAAATAAAAGCAAGAATCTTTTTTTACCTTGACTGAGATCATCAGCGTCATTATCACTGCCCTCGTTTGAGCATTACATCTATGTTGACACACCTGCGCACCATACAACACGACCCAAAGGAAGAAGAATCAACTTTAAAAATCGAAACTTTACATTCAAAGACTGAAACTTTATGAGAAAACAACATTCAAAATACAGAGAATACGAACGTGATCGAGGGTTATAGCCAGGTCTTGAGCGTCTGCAGGAACTTCATCCTTCCCAATAGCATCATCGATTCGACTGCAATCCACGAAAGTTCAAACCTTTAGGGTCTCTAACGAAATGCAGATTCAAAAGTGAGAGAGATTTATTACTTAGCGAGAGAGAAGCAGTAAGCGTGAAACTCCTTGCTGTCTACCTCAATCCGATTGTTTAACCTAAACGTAATTAAAAAAAATTTGAGAATGTTTGTAAACTCTTTCTTTAATAGAAACTATTAAACAAAATGAAAACAAATCAAAAGTCAAAAAACGAGACAGATAGTATGAGAGAAGAGAGAAGACCTAGAACTCGGAGGAATCACCATTGATGAATCTTTGACGATTGATTCTTCTTCAGTCTTCTCCGACAAGTCTTAAGAATTTATCCAAAATCTGACACAATACAGCCGGTAAGCAGTAACTTGTAGTCTTTTATAGTTTGCAGCTCACTTCTTTTTGTTTTTATAATTTATTATAAATGACCCTTGCGGCCTACTTCTCAATGTTTTATATTATCTCATTATGGGCCTTTTTTTTCTTTATTAACACACTCATTATGGGCTTTAAACTTCTGATTTTATATATTATTGTCAGCTTTCTTTTGTCATTAAATTAATGATTCCTGTACACTTAGTCATATTTCAACTAATAAAAAAAAAATTGGAGAATATTATTAATAAATGTTACATTTAAACTATAAAACGAAAATTATTTTGAAATGAAAATTTTAGTCTACAGCAACAATCAAACTGAAACAGAAGATATATAAATTTGTATCATTCTATAAACATATGTCACTGGGAAAGATACATATAAATGGGTGTTTTTAAAAAATCAGATAAAATTATGTATTATCGAACAAATGATTGTAATTATTGAGGAAGTTATAATAATTTCCCAATTTCTCAATAATTAGTTGATATCTGATAATTATTCATTAAATAATTTATCACTAAATTTAATTTCCATTTTAAATTTTAAGAGATTCGAAAGTTGCTATTTAAGTTAATAATAAATACAATAATTACTAGTCCAATTTTCCGTATATCTGCTTTCAAGGGCTAGATGAAGTGGCAGGCTGGCATTACGCGTGATGCTTTAACCAATCAGTCAGACTAAATATTTCCCGCCTATATTAAGGCAAAGGCTAAAACCCCCTCAAGTCACTCAACAGTCTAACATCTATCTCACTTCTCAGTCTTTACTTTTTCACTTCGAGTTCTGCGAAATTTCGAAAGAGAAGATGAGTAAAGGCGCAGCAGCAAGCGGCACGAGCAAAGGTGGAAAAGGGAAGGGAAAGGCAACCAAGTCAGTCGTCTCACGCTCGTCAAAGGCCGGTCTTCAGTTCCCCGTGGGAAGAATCGCCAGGTTCCTCAAGGCAGGTAAATACGCCGACCGTGTTGGTTCCTCGCCGCCGAGGTACATATGTTTTCGAGCCTAGTCTGTTTGTTTTATAAACACTCCTGTACTGATTAGATTGGGCAGGTGTTGGAGGTAGCTGGAAACGCAGCAAGGCATAACAAGAAGACTCGTATTATACCGAGACACATTCAGCTTGCGGTGAGGAACGATGAGGAGCTGAGTAATCTTCTGGGATCTGTTACGATAGCTAGTGGTGGAGTTTTGCCACACATTCTTCCCAACCTTTTGCCTGCCAAGGTTGGAAAGAACAAAGGAGATGTTGGTTCTGCTTCTCAAGAGTTCTGAGTTCATTTTCATTTTCTCCCGTCGTTTTTGTTCCTTCCTTGTAATAAATATTATCTGCTTTGTTTGCATGCACCTATTGTTATGGAACAATTGTTTTGAATTTTTGATTCAATATCTGTTTCAATAATGACAAAAGATGTTAGTTAATCAATATGGGGATGTAGCTCAAATGGTAGAGCGCTCGCTTTGCATGCGAGAGGTACAGGGTTCGATACCCTGCATCTCCATTACTCTTGGTTTATTGGCTAATTTTTTAAACATGTATTCCATCCATTACTCTTGGTTTATTGGCTAATTTTTTAAACATGTATTCAAAACTACTACTGAACAGAGGAGATATTAGCGCACATCCTTCCACATCATACATTCCTCGGGCATTGGAGATTTGCATGCATTGTGTTATGTCGTGATTTAACGTTTTTCAATACACAAGGAAATGATGTTTTAATTGTTTGGGTTAAGGTTGATCTAAGTTTGCATATACGCTCGGTAACACAAGACATTATATACTTGTAAATCAAGCAAACTTAACCAAGTTAACGAAATCGTTATGAAATTTTGTTGAAGGCAATTATATAAATTCCAAGTATCTACATTTTCCTAGCAAATCCAAATTTGTTTTTCCAACCCAAAGTGACAATTAAATGCGAAAATAGAAGATGAAATCTAAAGAGAGGCTACTGGTTAAGCTCAAATCGCAGGAGCGCCGACCGGATTAATATTTCTGCAACGGACATAACTCAGAAACTGGCCGGGAAGTTCTTCTAGAAGTGCTTGCACCACCGACACTTGTCCACCTGCACCCACCAAACTCAATTCAACACATACGCCGACTAACATGCAAATCATTACGTAAATATATGTAATTACTCACTGTGGACATCTTTCATAGGCACAAACTGAACAATGTCTCGTGTGGCTACTCGACCAGTAGAACTCTCTAACCGGCGACCTTTGTCAGCATCA
Source organism: Brassica oleracea var. oleracea (assembly GCF_000695525.1). Lineage (NCBI taxonomy): Eukaryota > Viridiplantae > Streptophyta > Magnoliopsida > Brassicales > Brassicaceae > Brassica > Brassica oleracea. The sequence goes on from NC_027755.1 coordinate 39,740,983, forward strand.
AGAATCTAAACAACAAAATATACCAAGGCCAAGTTATATTTAACTAGAATAGAACAAAGATAAAAAAAATTTAAGTAAAACAAAACAAACAAATATACCTCCATCTGTGTGAAGTCTGTGTTTCCCACACCCACGATGAGAACTGACAATGGGAGATCAGAAGCTCTCACCAATGCATCTATTGTACCAGCCATGTCTGTCAAGACTCCATCCTGTTTCAAGCAACCAATCATTTTTGAGATCAAAAGGTACAATCCACCAGTTTTGTATTAGTGTTTTCAGTCGACTACCGTAATGATTAGGAGAACAAAGTACTTGGGACTGTTTTGTGAGAGCGACTGTGAAGCAATATGAGCAGCCTTGTCGACCACGTGGCTGAACAGAGTTGGTCCCGCTAGAGCAACATTTGCAAGGGCACTTGAATAAGCTGACATGATTCCTTCAACTCCAACAACCTGTGATGGAAAAAAGAATACAAAGCTCAGTGACACTTTTACAATATAGTTTCGAGAATGCAATTTATTAGCAGGCATTCCCTTCTTATCAATTTTGTAATAATAAACACCATCCCGAATATAATTAGTTCTTGTCTCGTAAGTTACCTCATCGCCATATGAAGCTCCATTCAAGTTAAAAGCATGTGACACGTGACCATCCGCTGTTCTTCCTCCAAAACCCCAAGCAGGAAAACGCCTATCGGAATCATAAAACTGGATGACCTCTCCTACTTCCACTATAGCCTGCGGTGGATCAAAGAAATCACATAGAGAGAGAAACATTAATGAGATATTACTACATCGAAAGCAGCAACTTGATGGTCTTAGTACTCAAATAAACATAGACTAACATAAATCTGGTTCCGAGAAATTGTACCTTCTGATAAGAGTTTAATCTGCCTGATGGATCATTGTAGTGCAAAGAACTTGGAGTACGAGGATCACCATTTGAAGCTGTAAAAAAATCATCAAATCTTAAAATCCAAGTTTTTTTTGGATGATAAAATATACATATAAAGAATAAAAAGATGCATCACCAGTGAAGTCAACTGCAACCATGAAATTAAGTTCAAATCCGCTGGAGATGTAGTCAAGAAAGCTGTATTGAACTTTCTCCACAAAACGATCCACAATGAGCTGTCCTTTCAGAACCTACAGAATCACAACAATTTTTTTTAAGCAAAATTGATGTAAATAACTGCTTTTAAGATATTACATAAAATGATAGGAGTAACGCACCTTGTTGCGACCGTGACTTGTAGATGGATACACAAAGTTTATAGCCTCTCTTTGTTGACAAAGTCTCTCTAATTCTGCTACTGATTTCTCTGTCCTCCTGCCAGGATCAGTAGGATCAGTACATTTTTCAAGTAACAATAAGTCTCTATGTAGCAGAGAAGAAGGTTGAAGCTTACCCAATAAGCTCATGATTCCCACTGGTATTGAAATCTAAACACTCGATAAGCAATGGGGTATCCTGCATAGATAAAATAAATAAAAAATTAACATAATGATTATCCAAAAAATATGACTGAAACACAATTAAGACTATTAGCTTACTTTGCTTCCAAATTGTTGCATAGTCAAGCATACAGGCTTCCAAATTGGGTTGAGGTTGTTGTCAACCACCTCAGTCCGACATACCGGAACTACTATACTGTTCTCAACCAACCTTGAGATTCTTAAAAACGGATCCTGGAAAGAGGAAATAAAACAAAACTTAGTATCGTAATGGAACAACAATACAAGCTAGAATGTTATTGGTTTGCACTTACACTCTTAGAGAACAAGTCCTTGTTATCCAAATTGACAGAGCGAAGATTCATCTCGACGACGGTTTTGGAAGCAATGGTCTCTTCGGCTTGGACGGAGAGTGTTCCCAACTTTCTACTCACACCAGCCCCGAAATTACCGTGAAGGTTTAATGTCATGGACCGGTTGGGTTTGGTCATAACCTGGTGATGAGAAAAAGAATAGAATCAGACAAAAAAAATAAATGTGAAATGATGTACACATAAAGGCAGTAGCGGAAGTGAATGACCAAACAACAACAAAACTGCAATCACTAAATTGATTTACCTCGGATAGAACACATGTGGCTTCTCCCAAGTAATCCTGCTCCTTCAGCTTTAACGTCTGCAGAGGTTTAAAATATGTTGATACAATAATTGAGGTGTTAACGTTCATAATCAAAAAGCAATTGATGAACTCTATTACCTTCACTGGCACATTGTGATATCTGGTATCAACGTCAAACACGTGAAAACTGAAAAGAAAAAAGATTCATGTAAGATTGTATTAAAGTGGTTAAACCATGTGAGTAAGTGATCATAAAACAATTGTTCAGAGTAGCTTACACTAATGTCTGAACAGTTTCGAACTGAAAAGATACTGTTATCTTCTCAATCCAGTTTGGATTCAAGCTATTGAGTATGACTTCAGTGCGGCCAATTTCCTCAAGCTTCCCATCCTTCTTCCTCAAATACATGACAGCCATTGGGTCACTCTACGGCAAACAGAAATCTCATGAGATTACAAAAACCACTTCTTAAATGCTTAGTGAAGCGCATGGAAACAAGAGATTCTGTATTAAAAAAAATTGATTAATAAATGGTCAGGGAGCATATATACCTTAGATGTGATGTCACGGTCAATCAAGTCTGAAGCCGACAAAGACAACTGCAGAAACGCAAATTGCATACTGTTAAAACACAACTCAAAGGTACCAAAGGAATGAATAATGTACCATGAATACGAAGATGCAAAAGAAACAACAATAAGCAAAATATCATATTGCATCATTCATTGCAAAAAACCATCAAGAAGAGACAACAACAAGAACCAATCTGAAAGGACAAGGGTGGTGCAGCAAATTGATGTTTTTTTTTTCCTATTAGATATTAAATGGTTTAGTAAAAGACTTTGTTGTGTACTGTTTCATTGCAATTTACAAACAGAGATCGAAAAATACACATACTTCAAAGTCACAGCAGCGTGTGTGTGGGTGGATACTTTTCTCAGGAAACCAAATGATAAGTAACATGAGTTTCTACGAACAAACAATAAGCCCATGTTAATACTCTTCTCCGCATAATAATATTCTATAATCTAAACCCCACCACCATAAGAGAGAGAGTAAAAAACACAACAGAGAAAACGCATGGATAAAGACTAAAGACTCAAGAAGTCAATGGTTGGCTCCAATATAAAAAATACAAGACATCAAGTTAGAATATCTTATCCACACAACCCACTAGCAAAAAAAAAAAAACACAGATTAAAATTGAATATGTCTTAAGATGATCTCAACCATAAATCGAGGATTGTTTTTTATTCAATTTAGCAATATTCTAATCACAATTTGAGAGCTTGGTTTGACTTTAAACAACTGTGAACAATTTATAAATCACACAAGAGAGAGGAGTAAGCGACAAGACAAAAAGAAAAACCCTAGGATGGTTGATAAAGACGATACCTCAATCTGTGAGAAGAGAGGATATTGACCACGAGATCTGAAGAAGAAATCGACGGCGTCGTTTTGCCCCGCATTGTTGGTGGATGTGGGCCTCTGCTGGACCCCTCCGATGGCTTGTTTGCCCCCAGCCACATCTCCAGTTAAACAGTTCCCCATTCTCTTTAGATGATGATGATAAACCCTAGCAGATTCGATTTCAAAATTTACCCTAGAATCCCAATTTCAAAATTTTCAGCCGATCCGATTATTATTCAATCAATCAATGCACTTCTTCCTTTATATAGAGATATTATATACGTATACGCGTTACAGACTTCTAATAGAATCAGATATATTTTATTAAATTTAAACGACAAGTAGATAAATCAAAAAGTTTACAACAAATAGTTTTAAAAAAAAAAGTGAGAGAAAATTTCAGGTAATTTACCAAAAAGAATTTTTTTTGGAATTTGTTTTGACTAAGGATGGGCATTCGGAGTCCCAAACTGAGATTTTGATTTTATCCAATCGGATCTCGTTTTTGGATTTATCAAAATCATCTTTATTCGAATTATATGAAATTTCAGTTCGGGTTTGGTTCGGGTTCTATCGGATTCAGATCCGGGTTACTAAATCTTCAAAAACCGGTACAATCCGATGTACTTTCGGGTTCATGGTCCAATCGGTTCTTCAGTTTAAATGGACATGATTTGTATAAGTAAAATCGGTTCTTTGGCTTTAAAATACTTGATTTGTACCTATTTTGTAACCAAAACATAAGTAAAGTCAATTCAAAAATAAGAAAGGAACATTCAAACGTGATCATTTAAAATCAAACGAAAAGTAATATTGTTATTGATAGAAACGAAAACCAAGTTATCATGAAATGAAAAACATTATTGAATGAAAAAAAAAAATCTAAAAACTTCGAGCTTCAACCGCCACCTTCAACCATTAAACTTCGTGTAATAGATAATTATTTTAAATGTTCGGTATATTTTGGATACATATTAGGAATTGAGATCAAATCTTTGGTACAAATTATTTTTTTGGATTTTGAATGTTCTGGATTATATCAGATATCCATCTAGGTTCAAATTCAGTTCAGATAATACTCATAACCTCAAATATAATAAAATAAGATCTACTCGGTATTTATGTCGGATTTAGATCGGTTCACATTTATTTTTTCGGATCAGATTCGGTTTGGGTTTCTCTACTTTTGACCATATATGACTTTCCAAGAAACACAGGCCAGATAGAGACTTTCCAAGAAAGGAAACTTTTTTTTTTATCGGAAGTTGCTAAAAAGGGAAACGCGGATTCAATTTCGAGTTGGTCTAATACCAGAAAAGTTGGTCTTCATAAGAACTCTTATTTCATTACGCTACTACGGCTATAATTTGAAACGAAATTGTCCAAGAAATGAACAATGACTCGCTTGCGTCTACATGACTCAACCATTACGTTTCGTAATCTTAATCCAGATAGATTTTGACATCGATCCCGTTATCAATAAGAGACTGAACAACAGCTCTGATCTTCCCTTCGAACTTGTCTTGGTCTCTTGGCGTGTAAGAAGCTGTGTACACATCAGCCTCTTTCGCACGCTCGGACAAGATCCTCCCTATGGACATGCACGCAGGGATATCGCATCTCGACCTCAAAACCGCCTTCACGTCCTTTGAGTTCGTTCCCGCGACCGCGACTTGCTTGCACGTGACGCGGTGGGTGAGGGATGCCGAGACGAAACGTTTTGAGATGAAGACGTCGAGCGTGAAGGGCTCCATGTACGCGACGGTGCGTTGCTTAAAGGAGACGTGTTTGTCTGGGTTTTTCGATTTTTTCTCCTTTTGGTATGTGTATGGTCGGCTTGTGTCGTCGTCCACGTAGTCTTCTACGCCGAAGAAACTTCTCGGCGCAAGAACCGTCTGTCAAAAAAATAGGGAAAAAGCTTTAACAGAGACCCGATACTAATAAATATTCAAATCACAGCTGAAACTTAGCGACTAAACAAAATTTCATTAAAATCCATTTAGCCATTGGCATATTAGCCTAAATTGCCAAACTAACAAAGACCAACACAGTAACGAGAGGTAGAACAATGCAGTCAATTACAATTTATGAACTACATACTCGTTAAATAACTCATCTTGCAAACCTTTATCTAGCAAAACAGCAATGAAGAAGCTAAAGTGAGTGGTTTAACATAGGATTTGACAAAAACATCAACAACAAATTTGAGAAACAGTTCCAAGCAGATCTAGCTATGAGATATCAATCAAACTGTGGGTCACTAAGGATTTGGACAAGGCTGTACACATCTGACTACTTCATCTAGTAATTCTAGTAAAAACAAACAAACAAACTACTTGATTAAGTAATCAATCAAAGAGGAAGGAAGGTGGCGTACCCGTCCATTGTGAAATCCACAACTGGTTTGGCACAAGAAAGGTCTAAGCTTTGCTCTGTTACTTCCATAAATTGCTTTACCAATGCCAACCACTTGCTTCAACATCATTATATCTGCAGTGCACATCAAGTGGAGTTGTTCAGACACATAGAAACTAGCTTCTGTCAGAAACGTATGCGTTCCTCTGCTCGTGTTCAGAACAAGCTTCATTACTGACATCCCAACACACTGAGTAGTAGCAGAGAACTAAGCAAACTTAACTTCTCTCAAAGTCTCAATAACAATTCAAAAGATTACAAGATTTGTCATTTCTAAATTTCAAGCAAGATATCAAATTTACAGCTATGTAAAATGCAAAGGATGAAGCAATCGTATGAGATAATCATAACATTTCTACATAGAAATATTCAAATTCAAATCATCTGCAATGCACGCAGTATCTGGAAGCTCAAATTTGGAGAAGATAATACACAATAACGCACACAAAACCACTATAATCGATCAAATTACAAACTGAAATTAGTAGAGAAAAGTGAAAGTCACGAACCGGCGACCTGAAAAAAATCGATGGACAGTGGCACGACTGTTCGATTCTGCAGAGGAGACACTCGGAGAAAGGAGGAGGAGGAGAGAAGTCGCAACTGAAAACCTAAAAACACCTGGTTTTCTCTGGTTTAGTACATTAATTAGAACCCCAACCGAATCAGCTAATTAAACCGGATTGTTTTCGGTTTACGTTGAATTAAAAGCGACGGGGTTTAGTTTTGACTTTTGAGAGGTTCAGAATCAGAACCGAACCTTCACTTCGCGACTCTCATCACTGACTCGCCGTCGCCGTCGCCGTCGCCGTCGACAGCCCCTTAGGCCTCTTCATCGCCGTCACCATTGCTCTCTACTTCTCCATATCCGGTTAGTCTTTGGGTTCTATCGATTCATTTCTATACATTCTTTTCACGTAGATTTTGGTCTTGATTCTCAACTTGCTCTACAATTTTCAGAGTCTATGAAGTTCGTTTACGGAAGCTTCTGTTGGGTCTAGGTTTAGGGGTTTCTCTGTCAACGTTTGTTGTTTGATTCCCGGAGCTTGATCGCTGAGAAAAAGGTGTTAAAACTTTCACTCTCTCTCTTGTTATGAGAAAGGTGTGTTAATCTAATTGAGCTATTCGCCTTTGTCTTTAACAAAAAAAAGTGTCTTTTGGAGTTTTAGGGTGTGAGTAGTAAAGCCATTGGAAAATGCCGCCGAGAAAGAAGCCAAAGTCTTCAGCTTTGAAAACAAACAAACAATCTTCATCCAACCAGTCTTCACAGCCTTCCAGTGTTGGCATCCAGCAGCTGTTCCAAAGACATATTCAGAACTCCCAATCAACTTCCAACTCTCTCGCCTCTAACCCCGTTGTCTCAACGCCTCAAAATCCTCTGAGCACGCCTGATGAGTCCAAAGATGTGGATCGGGAACTCGCGGAGGCGTCTCCTGAGGTCTCCAGAAACGCTAAGCGCTTCAAATTCTCTCCTGGAATGGTGCTTTCTTTTCTTATATCTTGTTTTTTGCAGTTTAATTTGTGATAATTTGTTGCTTGATTACTGCTGACTAATGTAATTGCTAGTGGTCGTGTGATGCTTACTTGTTTCTTTTATCTTGATAGTTGATAAAGCAAAGTCAAGATGATGGTGGCGAAGAGATTACTTGGAAAATATCTCCTGTAGATCAAAGACTTCGCGCAGCTGCTAAGCAGGTTCCTAAGATGATGGACTTGACTGAAAATTCAGTGGGGTTTAAATCTTCTACCCTTCGCCCATGCTCTCTGGACAAGGCATGTTCTGTTTTTTGTTCTTTTGTACTTTTGTCTGTTGTTGACAGAAAATTTATAGCTGTTTCACTCACCTTCTTCGTATTGGAAATGACAGCAGGTAGTGCAGAAGCAATGTCTTACATCTGATATAACTTCCAAGGTGGAGCAGTGGTTATCTTCTCCCTCAAAGAAAGCTTTCAAAAGACCAGCTTTGCCAGCAAATAGGGTTACGGAAAGGGTGAATCCTTCCCTAGATGCAGAGTTTGAGATTGTTAACACTTCTAGTAGTGGAAACAGTCCTTTCCAGACCCCACCGTCACTTTCATGCTCTCACAACAAGGTGAATTTCTTTCTTGATAAACGGATGAATGATGACATTTTGTCTATTTTCTAACGTTGCTCTTGTTTATATTAGCTTCCTTGTACTGTAACATGCAGTGCAGCTTGCAGGGTCACGGGCACTGGACAACATAAAAAGGTAAGAATTGAGAATTGATGCAGTCTTTAGATGTTTGCCGAAGACAGTTTTTAATATGTGTTATTTGTTTTGTTACTTCCAACTGTGGTTGATCAAGACTAGATGCATTATATTGTTTTCTACATTATGTTAATGTATTATTTCTACATGTTACCTCTTTTTGTAGGCCTTGCTTGAACTTCTAGATCAAGTGGAGGATGTCATCTCAGTTGATGACAAAACAGCTGACGATGTGGGGACTGTGGTGCCCCAAATTCGTCTTGAAGATGATAACATCTGTTCCGTTGGTATCTGCAACTCCGTAGACGGAGGGCCAATTGCTCTACTAAAAAAAGATAATTCTGTAAATCCAGATAGCTATTTCCTTGTATTGGAGGTACAGTTAGCCTTTATCATACTTGGGTTACTTATGTGGTTTTTATGTGAAAGTTGCTCATTATCCCCAGTTTTACTTCAGGTATCTGAGAAACGTGGCCTGGCTGGCTCTTCTAGGGTCCAGTGTCCTTATAAGGTTTGCATATATTACAGGGTTTCTTTCTTTCTTGTACATGCTTATATTTGCTGACCAAATTTCTCTCAGGTTCTTCGCTTGCTAGACGAGCGCACTGGAAAAGAATGCGCTTTGTATCTCTGGGATGAATGGTACTTTTCTTTTAGATAGGGAGATCTGTGCTTTTCAGATCAATTTGCTTCAAAAATATTAAGTGGTCTTTGATCCTTCACTCAATGTACTACACCTTGTTTTTGATGTCTTGGTCTCGTATGCTCTTGCCATTTCTATTCTAATTGTGGGCTGATAACATGCTACACACTTTTGTTGTTGTTAATCTTGGTAGTCTCTTGGCGTATGGGGGAGCTTAGAATCATCTATTCAATTCCCAGTTGCTGAAACTTGGTTAACTAGCCTGTGTTGCGTCCTGAATACTTGACGGTTATTGTTCCCAGGTTTTACAGCACTGTATCACCAGGAGATTCCATCAATGTTATTGGAGACTTTGACGGAGAGGGCAAGTGTGACGTAGACCATCAAAATAATTTCTTAATTGTTCATCCTGATACCCTTGTTGCTGGAACTAAGGTAACTTCTGATTGAAAATACCAATCTTCTGTGCACTTAATTTTTTTTTCTGCCTTTGTTGGGAATAACGGTTTTGTCTTTCAGGTTGCAGCAAGTTTTGGTTGTCCAAGGAGAACCGTGCTAGATGAGAGGCTAAGATCCAATGAACACGCTACAGCTGCCTTGCTTGGAACCTTGCTGCATCAAGTTTTTCAGGTTTAATGCAGTATGAAATATTTGATGAAATTATGTTGGACAATGAGTATTTTGTTTTATTTCTTGCATTTGTAGTGCAGTGATCTGTACTGTACATTTCCTCTTTAACAGGCAGGTCTCACGCAAGAGTCTCCATCTGCAGATGGTTTGCAGGAATATGCGAGCATGGTGATTAAGAATAATATTGAGAGCTTATATGCATGTGGAGGTTGGTTACTACATTACATGTTCCTACCATGCATTTATTATATAGCTAGAATACCTCTTATTTATATATTATACTTTTGAGTTAGTATAGCTACGCTACCTCTTAGTATATTGGAGTTTGAAATTAATATGGCTATAATACTTCTCGAGTTATTTTGGAATCATTGTGCTTTGAGGGTTCAATGAAATGCACTTTATCATTTTCTTATCTGGTCATATGCTCTCTACAGTGCATGAGCGAGGCGTGAAAGCAACCTTACACGAAGCTATCCCAAAAATGTTGAATTGGATTCATCACTTCCGAGATTCGAAGGTGCACCTGTATTTTCCTATTGATGATTCTTTCTTGAGTTTATCTTAGATGTTATATTACTGTTTCCTTAGATGAACATTAAAAGAATGGTTACTCTTCTGCTTGGCTGTCCTTCAGATATTTTTTAGATTTGTCTCGCTTAGGCTCTTACATATTTTCATTGTGTTATGCTCTTATGATGTGCTGGAATTTTTTCCTTGGTGCATGTGCTAGTATGATAATCACATATTTGTTTTAATGCTACTTTTAGCTACATATATCTAATAACAAGTAAATAACCAGATTCGTAGCCACCGTCACTTTTTATTTATTTTAGTATTTGAGTGGCATCTAATGAAACCTTTGAGGTAGTTTTTGCATGCTTTTCTTTCTCTTATTTCTTCCCCTTTAAAGTCATGTTTTCTAATAACTCTATAGGCAGAAACATCTTTAACTCATGGCATGGTCATTATTAACAGGACTCAACAATATCAAATGTTAATTTTGGGTCTACTAATGGGCAGCGAATGGTAAAGATATCAGAGGTGAATATCTCTTCCTACTCTCTCTCTCCCTTCTTTCTTCTTAGGATTTCATATCTTTCAGGTGAAGAATAGAACCAATTTGTTGATTCAAATGTTTCTTATTTTGTTGTTCCAAGCGGATGCATAAACCACATCTTAAATTTCCATCAGAACTGGTGTTTATTCAAAGCACTCTCTTCTTATGAGAATTCTGTTATGTAAATAAGCAAAATGTATTACCTCAGGTAATTGACATTGAGGAGATGTCATGGGCCCCTAAATATGGTCTGAAAGGAATGGTTGATGCTTCAGTCAGAGTGATAGTTGGGTCTGACATGAACACAGCGAATGAGAAACTAATGCCTCTTGAGTTTAAATCTGGAAAGGCTCCTAATGGGCAGGTTTGTATGGAGATCTATCTAGATATTCGGTTGAAATTTAAAAGTTAGAATAGCCTTTTGACAGCGAAGTGCTTGGTCTTTATTGTGTTATGCAGGCATCAATGGAACATTGTGCACAGGTGATCTTGTACACGCTCCTTATGTCTGAGAGGTGCTTTATGTGTCGTCTTTCTTTCTTTTGCTGACATCAGTTAATATTTTTTCTGTGTCCATCTCACAGTTTCCAATTTTCAGGTACCTAAAGCATATTGACAATGGCCTTCTGTATTATCTACAGTCAGATCAGACACAGGTGAGTCTAAACTTTTGTGTGCCTTTCTTTGGTCTCAAGATATTGGAAGTGGCTAAGCTTTCATTTCTCACTTGTAAAAGGGAATTTCTGTTCAAAGATCAGATTTGGTGGGTCTGATTATTCGTCGTAATGAACTTGCAAATGACATCCTCGTCGCATCAACAACCCAACAACTGCCACCAATGTTACGGGTATGCTTTGATGTCCAGTAATGAATTTTTTTTCTAGTGAATATTTACGAGATAATGGTATGGTTTTATTATTTTGATGCTAGAATCCAAATATGTGCCGTAACTGTCGCCATCTGGACGCCTGCACGATTTATCATAAGGTATTATATTTTTTCCTATGATGAATAATAGACCGTTGGTTTAGATTACATTCTTTATACTAGACCTGGATTTCCATTTTGTTAATCTGCTGCTGTATATTAGACTTTTCGTTGGTCAGAGTCATTGTGCATGTAAATTCTGAGAGCAAACTACATGTTTTTAGCATGTTTCGGGGAGTGGTAGAACGTCCATCTTTATGGTGTTGAACTTTCATCATATCTTATTGGATTAAAGCTTCTAAAACATCTTATCTGCTTGACCAGGCAGATGGTGGAAACACGGAGAGTAGCGGACTCGCCGATCTCTTTGACGCACATGTATCTCATCTTTCAACTTTGCATTTTAAATTCATACGACACTGGAACAGACTGATTGACTTGGAAGCTAGAGAGATGAAGGTCAGTCTTGAATACCAGCTATTTTTACTGGAGTACAAACTCAGCGGTCGTTTCTGATTTGGAGACCTTATATCTAAGTTATTTTACAGCTTCCCAGGAAAGATATTGCACATCCACATGGTTCAAAGGGCAGCGACTCAGCTAGTCATCTTTCTTCTATGGTTCTTGACATGAAAGATGGGTTTCAGCATCATAGCTCTCATAAAGATTCTAGATTCATTTATCGTTTTGTACGTCAAAACTCATCTGAATCTAGAGAAAGAGTACCCATCGAAGATACGACTAGGACTGGAACCACTGCAGCTGATGACCTGGATTGCAGACTTAAAACAGGAGACCGCGTGGTACTATTATTTTTTTCATTGTTTTTTTTGGTCATGGCTAAGAACCAATAAAGTTAGCTGCACTAGAGAGTATTCTTCTTAGTTTATGCTGTTTCACTTTTTTTGTTTATAAATTTTCATGTCCAGATTCTTCGCACAGAAGTCAGCCACCTAACAGTTGCAAATGGAATTATAGCAGAGATTAGTCGCACTCATGTATCAGTAAGTACATTCCTCATTCCTCCTAAGTTTTCCTTAAACAGTTTGTGGTTTTAGCTTAGTTTGTCTGGTACAATTGATCTTATTCTTACTCAGACATATCTAAAGAGTCCTGGTTTTTCCTTTTTCTTTGTTAATCCTTAGGTTTCTTTTTCCAAGCGTTTACGTCTTCCTTGGAGTGAGCCTTCTTCTGAGGTGGCCAATCTCACTAATGAGTTATGGCGAATTTACAAGGATGAATTCATGACATCATTTTCAATTATGAGGTGATTTAGTCATTTATGTTTCATTCACTTATTGATCCTACCTACATGCGCTGTCACGATATTGATTCAATATCTTCATATTCTTCAAGGTTCAATCTCATGCAGCTTTTCATACAAAGCATACATACCATTGGCATCAGGAAAATGATTGTGGATCTTGAGGTGATTTGTCTGGTTCATCTTTTTCAGTTTTCCCGTTGTTACCATGATGCTATTTGTTTCTTAGATTCTTCTTTACATGCTTCATTTTTCTTCTTTCTTCCATGTCTCTGTAGCCTCCTAGATTTGACAATGGATCTATACTGAGCCAGGATCCAGCAATATCATATATTTGGTCAGAAAAGAGCTTAAATAATGATCAGCGTCAAGCTATACTAAAGGTCATTGCATGATTATGTTTGATTGTTCTCTTGTTTAACGCGCTATTCTTAACGCATTTTGTGTACAAAACTCATGAAGGACTTGCTTTATTTAATTTTCAGATACTGACTGCGAAGGACTATGCGTTAATCTTAGGAATGCCTGGAACAGGGAAAACCTCCACAATGGTCCATGCTGTGAAAGCTTTGTTGATCAGAGGTTCATCTATTCTGCTGGCATCTTACACAAACTCTGCAGTTGATAATCTACTTATCAAATTAAAAGCACAGGTCCTTTATCCTCTAGCTAACCTTCTTATATTTTTTTCTGGATTATGACTCTTTCATCCATCTCCACAGTATTTATAATTATCTTGTCACTCTGTATCTTGTCGGTGAATAAACTGCATAAGTTTTTGTTCTTAAGAAAGAGTTAAAAAATGTCTTCTTCAAGTGCCTACTTCTAGACATATAGGAATATATTTAATACATATGACATACTATCTTGGATACATTTGCAGGGAATTGAGTTTTTACGTATTGGAAGAGACGAGGCTGTACACGAAGAAGTTCGAGAAAGTTGCTTTTCGGGTATGAAAATAATCTTCGAACTATTATAGCTTCGAAGTCTTATAGGTATAGTCTGGACTTATCTTTGTGGCAGCTATGGATATGTGCAGTGTCGACGACATCAAAACAAAGTTGGACCAGGTCAAAGTTGTGGCCTCTACTTGTCTGGGAATCAATAGTCCATACCTTGTGAATAGGCGATTTGACGTATGCATTATTGATGAAGCCGGCCAAATTGCCCTCCCTGTATGATCTCTCATCTCACTTATGTGTAAGAATTGAAAGAAAGAGTGGACACAATTGAGTTAACTGTTATTGTTTCTTGTACTGATCAGGTATCAATAGGACCTTTGCTGTTTGCCTCTACATTTGTACTTGTTGGCGACCACTATCAACTACCGCCACTAGTGCAGGTAAGCAAGCATTTACCACCTCTTTTGAAATATCTCCCCCTTTTTCCAGTAACTTCAGCATCCGTGTTGTGTTTTATGAAATTAGAGTACAGAGGCTAGAGAGAATGGGATGGGGATAAGCTTGTTTCGTAGGTTATCAGAAGCTCATCCTCAGGCAATTTCAATGTTACAAAACCAGGTTATTAGCCTTATCTACTGGGATTGGCTTATGTTAGTATTAGGCTTGTACCATTTTGTTTTACCAAGACAATTTTTAATGTGCAGTACCGAATGTGTCGAGGTATTATGGAACTATCAAATGCCTTGATATATGGAGACAGATTGTGCTGTGGTTCCGCTGAAGTAGCTAATGCCACACTTGTTCTTTCTACTTCCAGTTCTAATTCGCCATGGCTTAGGAAGGTCAGTGTGTTGTCCTTATACGTTTTATAAATTAGAGCATCTTCAAGCAACTAATAATCTAATAACTAATAAGCATCTTAATTGTTTTTGTCATTAGGTTCTGGAGCCAGCGAGAACAGTTGTATTTATTAACACAGGTTGGTGGTACTTGCTAGTTACTTTTTCTTCACATGAGCTCTTGGATTTTTCATGAGATTAAATGATAAGGTTTTCCAGATATGCTGCGTGCTTTTGAAGCCAGGGATCAGAATGCGATCAACAATCCAGTTGAAGCTTCAATAATAGCTGAGGTACTGTAAAAATATGAAAGATGCATTGAAAGTAAAAGAAAACATGAGCGAACTTTGGTAATGCTTTAAACTTAGATTGTGGAGGAGCTAGTTAACAATGGAGTGGATAGTAAAGATATTGGAATCATTACTCCTTATAATTCACAAGCGAGCCTCATTCAACACGCAATTCCAACGGCGTCTGTGGAGATACATACTATTGACAAGTATCAGGTTTGGCTCTAAGACTCTTACCGTTCTGTTCTCAAGCATTTTGATTTTGGTAAGCCATCCTTTTGATGAGATCACATGGTTTTAGGGAAGAGATAAAGACTGCATAATAGTATCCTTTGTGAGATCGAGAGAGAAACCAAGGAGTTCTGGCTCTTCACTGCTCGGAGATTGGCATAGGATCAACGTTGCTTTGACACGAGCCAAGGTGAGAGAAGGAGAACATATGTGGTGTTGAGTAATGTTTTTTTCAATTAGTGACATAATGTTTTGTTTGGTTTGGTTTGCACAGAAAAAGTTGATAATGGTGGGATCACAAAGAACACTATCAAAAGTTCCACTCCTGATGCTTCTGCTGAAGAAGGTTAAAGAGCAGTCAGGTATCTTGACTCTTTCTCCGGGGGATCTAAAACCATAACAAGTGATCAAGAAGTATCTTCGTTTCTGCCCAAAAGGAATGGAAGTGTATAATCAAATTGATGTATTTTCCGAGTCCAGTTTTGTTGATAAAAAAAGAAATCATGAGGGCATCTAACACATGCACAGTTCCATTATCAACATAGTTGTCTGTTTAAGGAGAGTGTAGGACACAAGCTAGTATTCAGTAACTATATAACAAGCGAAATCATTCAAAGCCCTCACTCATCTTAAGATCATTTCTTCATTGACTGAAATTTTTTATTGGACCTAAGAAGAGAATAACTGAAATATTCATGCTCTATCAACCAATCAAGTTTAGCAATAGATGTATTTCAAATATTTGCATCTACACCACATACTATCATATCAATATTATTTTATTGTTTTCAACCATCTCTGTTATTCATGAAACAGAAAACATTATGTGTTCTTTCGTCTTAAACCAAAAGCAATGAGCCACTAAGCTCAATTATTACAGCCACACACACACACACCAAAGATACACAAACTAGCCATGTCTAGAGGTCGAACCTCCTTATTACATCACTCTCTTCGTCGAAAAGCAACAGCTTAGCCCTGAAGACCAATAATACCTGCAAAATGGTAGTAACCAAAGTTCAATCAGTTGATCCTTTCTAAGTCTATTAGTAGATCGAATGAGAAGTCATCAAGATTGAGACTAAATTCCCACAAGCCTATAGTAGTTTTATCTGTAGTCTACCAAGGCGAGCGTTGAGTTGCCAGAGAGAATCCACAACAAAAAAGGTGAGAAAAATGGTTTAGCTCTACTTACCACAAGCAACACGGCCGCCTGCGTTTCCAGTAGACAAGCTGAGTTCATGGCCTCCTGAAAAATTTAAATATCCAATGAGAGTTTAGATAGTGTTGTTAGGATGGATGTTGAGTCCAGTAGATGTCCTCATATGGAGAATGTAAAAAGGATCTTAAATAGCCATAGGTCATTACCCTTTCCGAGGTCATCAGGGTCTGCGTGGACAACAACGGCCCTTCCGACAATAGAGTTTGGACCACTAAGGGGAATCTGTGGAACAAACACAACAAATTGGTTCACTAAAGCAGTTTCGTAAAAGGAAAAAAAAAAGAGAGAATAAAATAGGTAACAGAGCTATGAACCTGGCTGTCAGTGATTGTGAAGGTGGCAGTTCCTGAGACAGCAAAAAGAAAGAAGAAGATTTTGTGTAAACCCATGAACACTAAAGCTGGTCTAAAGATGAGAAACGTTCTACAAAACAGCTCTAAAGAAGCTTGAGATCAGAGGAGAAGAAGAAGAAAAAGAAAAAAATACCATCATCCCCAACAATGATGTTTCCTAGATCGCCAGCATGACGATTAGCATCCTCCGGTGCACCGTGAGTTTTACCATCAGGGTTGAAATGTGGACCTAGAATAGAAGATTGACCCAAGGATTAACAAGACTTTGACAAGAAAAAATTACAGCTCCGGATTAGGAACATAAACAAACAAAAAAAGTTCAATTAGATGATTCAAAACCATGTAGACAAAACACCATCATCTTCATCTCTTAAAGTTTCTTAGCCATAACAAAAAATTCCAGGTTAGTTTACAAGAGGCAGAAGAGTAGTACCGGTAGACATGCAACCGTTAGTGGTGTCACCAAGAGCATGGACATGGAAACCATGGAGACCAGGTTTAAGGCCAGAAACAGTTCCTGTCACAGTAGTGGCACCTGCAACACCAACACAGTAATTCAATCTTCATAAGAGTTAAAAGGATGGCTTAAAATAAAAGCGTTTTTTTTTTTTTTGTTAAAAAGGTACCGTTTCCTTCATGGGTGAAGAAGATGGTCCCCTTAACACCCTCACTGCTGTTCAGAACTGCAACTCCCTTGGCCATAGTTTTGTGATCCTTTGTGATCTGTAAATCCAACAGAACAAATCATTCATCTCAACATATATATACAACATGTACAATCCAGAGACAAAAAAAATGGTTCAACAAATACATTAAGATGCTCCCTTTATTTAAACACTAATCTTATTATAAGCTTGATGCACAGACACAAAAAAAAAAACAGATCTTTATGTAAACCCATAAAAGATTTATCGATTAGAAAAAAAAATCACAAACTGGACATGGGATCATCATCAGGATGTTCTATTGGTAAACTGTTTCAAGTTTTCAAATGAAAAGCTTAAGCCTTTTTTTCTTACCCAAAAGATAACAAGGAAGGAATCAATAGATCCACCGATCATAAAATTTGAAAAAGCATTTACTGAAAGATCTAAGCGTAGATTCAGGCAACCATGTGAATAATAGATCTAAAGAATCCATGTGGTTAATCAATCTAAGATAACATCCATGATCCATAGTGACATAATAAAGGGAGTCAAAACATACCTCAGGGTACCCCTTTGGAAGTGAATAAGATGAAATGCCTTGGAAGTGAATAATCTGGGGGGAGAAGCTGCTTTGTGGTTGCTGGTTTGTCTTTGTGTACTTGTATATAGGCACGAGAGGTCGACATGTGGGTAGGTGTTCGCTATTTTTTTTTAAATTTAATTAATTAATTTTCTGTTTAATTAATAATAACCACCCAGGTGTGGTCTGGTCAGGATAATCCAAGCTAGATAGATGAGATAGGTCTTTGACTTTCACTGTCATCATATATCTCTTTCTGGGCTCAAATGGGCTCTCTGAATATTGAAAAAGTGGGCTTTCTGAATTCTGAACTTGTGGGCTACCCATTCGAAAATTGGTAGATTCTCTCACTCACTCACAAGATCACAGTGAGTTTTGTGGATGAGCTGCTGTGTTTGCAACACAAATTAAACTTGAGTGAGA
Organism: Brassica oleracea var. oleracea; assembly: GCF_000695525.1. Taxonomy (NCBI): domain Eukaryota; kingdom Viridiplantae; phylum Streptophyta; class Magnoliopsida; order Brassicales; family Brassicaceae; genus Brassica; species Brassica oleracea. The sequence continues at coordinate 39,759,128 of NC_027755.1, forward strand.
AAAGCTACTATACTCGTCAGTTGGGATGAAATTAATAAAGCACATGAAACATAAATAAGTTTTTTTTCATTTTTTAAGGTTAAAAATGTAAAGATATTATTACCAAGTTTTAAGTTTTTGACAGAATTACAGAGGTTAACGAGAAATAGAGAAACGAAAATAAAATTTTAAACACAAACTCAATCTAGTTAGACAGACACAACAACCAAAACCGCTATCCCGAGGCTCGACTAAGTCAGCACAACAGCTAGCAACAAAAGAACGAGCCAAGTTCAACCGAGAGTCGGAAAGATAAATATAAGTTGTGGAGGAGGATCTCTATACTGCTTCTAGGAGATGAACAAGTTAAAAAGCTGATAAATTGTAAGAGAGAGTTTTTTTTTATCCTAATAATTGAGAAATAGATTATAGATCCCACACTACATTTGTCAGAGATAGCACCTGCATATTATAATAAGACCATTAAACATAAAATTCGTTTTGCCAGTGCTATATATATATATATATATGTATAGATATCTTTTAGCGTAACGTTTTGATTTCGTTGACGAGTAATTTGCCCGTTATTAGGTACAACAAATAATATATACTAGGTAATAATCCGCGCCTTGCGTGGAGTTATACGGGATAAGAGATATATTTGTTTTAAACTAAAGATATAACATATTTTTTAGTCATTATACAAACTACATATGTAATTTAAAAAAAAAACTATAGAAACGTTATTGTAAATAAAAAACACCTAAATTAATTTAATGTTGTATACTTATAGGGAAATTCTCTCAAATAGCCATTTTTTAAGTTTTTGTCACAAAATAGCCCTTAAAAAATTAAAAGACCAAAATAGTCTTTTTGTTTTGAAATTTTTAATTTTTATTTTTTTAAATTTGAAATTTTATCCTCAAAATCCCATCTTTTAATTATAAACCCTAAGTCTACATTAGTTAACCCTAGGGTAAAAATACATTTTTACTTTTTAATAAAACTTATTTTGGTCATTTTATTCATTGAAAGCTATTTTGTGATAAAAACTTAAAAAATGTTATCCTAGGAAATTTCTCATACTTTAAGGTTAGTATATGAATACCTTGTGTAGTTTTAGAAGGTGTTAAATGATTAAACATGATTATTTGAATCACTGATACAATGGACAATAACTAAAAATTGATTAGTCATTACACAAAACCTGAAACAATATTCCCACTGCATATAACCATGTTTCAAAATTATAGTTGAAAAAAGATCTACAATTAAAAAAATTGTTATGGAGATTATAGTAAGCTAATTTATATATACATATAAAAGGTATTTTGCGGCACTTGCTTGTCCCTCACATAGGTTTCTTATATAATGGGAAATTGAGAATAATGAGATGGGATTAGACTCCTTCGATAAGATCCACATGAATGATTGAGTGAAAAGTTGCTGAGAAAGTTAGTAATTCCTTCTGCTAAGAATGGTTCAAATTGATGAATCAAATCCTTTTCCACCGTCGCGTGTATCATATCACCATGTTATAACGAAGATGAACTCAACGTTAGTTGGGCCAAATAAATCAAACACCAAAACACTAAAACCTAACTATTTACTATTTGTTCAATCATTTATTGATGGAAACATATAATTCATTACGAAATTTTTTTAAAACTAATAAATTAGTGATTCAGGTAAAAATTATTAATAAATCAATGACTAAGCTAAAACCTAATAAAAACATGATAAATAAACAAAATTGACTAAAATCATGGAAAACATGACAAATAAGCAAAATAAAAATAATTATATATCTAATTACATACTTTATAGTTATAGTATTTAAATTAATAAATTATGGACTCAGCTAAAAACTATTAATAAATTAATGACTTAGCTTAAACCTAATTAAAAGTTGACAAATAAGCAAAATTACCTAAAATCATAGAAATCATGAAAAATAAATTAAATCACTTCATAAATAATAGTATAGATGCATGTAATAATGATAAATTGTGAACTTCGAAGATATTAATTGTGTTTACTGAACTTTGATTGGTTAAAAATTATGGAAAATAGCTAATCACAGAAAACAATGTATTTATAGTCAAGAGTTTACGTATTTTCTTAATATGTGTGAAAACTCCAAAACATACATTATTTTGAAATAGAATGAGTATTTTATTTATAACTGTTTTGTCATTTTGCACCAATCTGAGCTTATGTGTAACAAAGCAACTATTTTGGGTTATATACCAATTTGAACTATATATCACAAATAAAGCCATTTTGGTTAAACCAATTTGATAGACTGTAAAATAGACAAATATGCGCTGATTTTAGGTAAAACAGAAAAAGACGAATAGTTCAATAAATGGCTTTTGTTTTGTAGTCACAATTTTCTTCTACTACTATTTTGTGATTTTGCAGCTTAATCATTTTGAGACTAGGTAATAACCCGCGCCTTGCGCGGAGTTATACGGGATAAGAGATATATTTGTTTTAAACTAAAGATATAACATAGTTTTTAGTCATTATACAAACTACATATGTAATTTAAAAAAAAACTATAGAAACGTTATTGTAAATAAAAAACACCTAAATTAATTTAATGTTGTATACTTATAGGGAAATTCTCTCAAATAGCCATTTTTTAAGTTTTTGTCACAAAATAACCCTTAAAAAAGAAAAAGACCAAAATAGTCTTTTTTGTTTTGAAATTTTTAATTTTTATTTTTTTAAATTTGAAATTTTATCCTCAAAATCCCACCTTTTAATTATAAACCCTAAGTCTACATTAGTTAACCCTAGGGTAAAAATACATTTTTACTTTTTAATAAAACTTATTTTGGTCATTTTATTCATTGAAAGCTATTTTGTGATAAAAACTTAAAAAATGTTATCCTAGGAAATTTCTCATACTTTAAGGTTAGTATATGAATACCTTGTGTAGTTTTAGAAGGTGTTAAATGATTAAACATGATTATTTGAATCACTGATACAATGGACAATAACTAAAAATTGATTAGTCATTACACAAAACCTGAAACAATATTCCCACTTCATATAACCATGTTTCAAAATTATAGTTGAAAAAAGATCTACAATTAAAAAAATTGGTATGGAGATTATAGTGAGATTATAGTAAGCTAATTTATATATACATATAAAAGGTATTTTGCGGCACTTGCTTGTCCCTCACATAGGTTTCTTATATAATGGGAAATTGAGAATAATGAGATGGGATTAGACTCCTTCGATAAGATCCACATGAATGATTGAGTGAAAAGTTGCTGAGAAAGTTAGTAATTCCTTCTGCTAAGAATGGTTCAAATTGATGAATCAAATCCTTTTCCACCGTCGCGTGTATCATATCACCATGTTATAACGAAGATGAACTCAACGTTAGTTGGGCCAAATAAATCAAACACCAAAACACTAAAACGTAACTATTTACTATTTGTTCAATCATTTATTGATGGAAACATATAATCCAACCATATATTATGAACAACACAATATATATGTTTATCATACAAATCACTCATGTTGGTATCTAATAAAACCATTAGAACTTGAATACTATTTCATTGGCGTTAGATTTTAACCTTGATTTTCCACATAAACTTTTAAGTCGAAAACAAAGTTAAAATTTGCCATTTGCTAAGCTAGACTCAGAGAGAAAACTAAGAAACATGTGCTGGTGTGCTAGTATGACTGAATAAAGTCGGTATACGTTTATTATATAGCTATATGGTGGTATTTATAAAAAGGAAATACATGGGTGATTTCAGAAATATAGAAGGTTTAAATTACCTCAGTTTTGACGTATAGAAAGTAGGGTATAAAGTTTTAATACCATATATATAACGATTTTAAAATCATTAAATGTGTATATACTTCTTTCCAAAACATTCCGTTCACAACTTAATTTGCGTTATTTATACATTTGAAACTTTCCAAAAGAATTACAACTACAAAAAATCTCACATTTAAAATCGTTCATAGCAAGTAACTTATTTTGCTTCTCGGACACGCACAATATATACAATATAACTTTGTAATAATGAGCTTAGGGCACAGTTAGGAAAATAAGGAAATTCATCTTAATTTTTCAAACTATGATTTTTTTAGATAGATTATTCACAAATGTAGTAAACCAGTCCAAATAGTAAACCAAACCGAATTTTTTTTGGGATTTAATTCATGTAATCTCGGTTGTCTCTATTCAATATGTTCAGTTCAACCATTGATATAATATTCAAGCTTTTTGAAAATTGACCATGGAGAATTGTCCATGTTTATGTCTCCAATCATTGGTTGATCATAAATCTAGTGAGTTCTAACATCTTTTTAGCATAATGTAATTTATATCTTATATATATGATTCACAAACATAGTAAACGAAATATAGGTATATATTTATTTCTAGTACAATCAGTATAGTGCACTGCCACGATGAAGTAGGAGCGTTTTAATTTTAAACTATACATTATACCAGTCAATTTATCAACAATGATTGAGTCGGTTTGCATAAAATTATAAACCGAGAACCATATAAATGCGAGGTGGTCGTCTATTTATTGTCCACTAAACTCCCCTACGCCCGTAACAAATGATATAGTAAATTATTTGGATGGCATATATTTTAATATTCCTAGTAAGTTGAGGGTAGTTTAATATTTGGTGTGAGAGAAGCTATAGAATTGACACATCAGCAATGATAATTTTGTTAATCACACGTGAAAGCAAGGATATTTATTAACAATGTTCCTCGAATAATAAGAAAGATATATATATATATATATATATGTGTGTTTTCATTGGTGGCATTCTTCTTGTATCTCATCGCTCCTTCTCCGCCAATCTCCAGTTCCGTTGATTCTTCGTCGGGTATGATTTTTATTCCCCCTCTTTGATCATATCATCAACGTTGGTTTAGCTTATTCCTCGTGATTCGTCGTCTTTAGAATTTGCTTTCAAATCCAAATCGCAAATGCCATTTGAGATTATATAATTAGATCGTCGTCGCACTGCACGATGTGAGTTTGATTTTCCGGAAAGCTGCGTCGTCGGAATCGCGTTTGAGTTAGCTTTGATGGATTCGATTCTGGAATCGCTTGAGTTAGCTTTTGTTATGTTCCAATCATACATCCTATTGATCTGATTTTGCGAGTAACGAAAGCTTTTTATATGTTGAGTGATTCGGAGCTGATCTCTCTTTAACTTTCTGTTGACGTAGGGGCGAAGAGAGAGAGAGAGAGAGAGAGAGAGAGAGAGTCTTTGCTGCAAGTGGTAGCTGAGATTTTGTCACAGTCAACAATGAATATGCCGCTGTTGGATATACAGCCACCAACATTGAAGTTTCCAGGTAAAAACATGTCAAGGGAGACTCTTTCTATTCCCTTCTGATTACAACTCAGTCATAGTGTTGCTGTTCTCTTATGAGATGAGTTCGTGTTATGCTAAGGTGTCTGTTGTGCTGAGTAACATTTCCATTTACTTCTTGCTGCTGGTTTTTTTTTGTGTGTGTGAAGATGGAAGTGTCTCTTAAAGGATATCTTTGCCTTTTTTAGTTTTCAAATCATATGTAATTGCCTCTTTTGTAGTTGATCTGAAGAAGCAGACTACCTGCATGGTCCAGCTAACCAATACAACTGATCGTTTTGTTGCGTTCAAGGTCTTTACCCACATTTTTCTCTTCCTTCTTCTCGGATTTCTGATATCTTCCACTTTCTCTGGATAAGACAGCTAAATTAGTACTTGTTTTGGTATTTTGACAGGTCAAAACTACATCACCTAAGAAGTACTGTGTCCGTCCAAATGTTGGCGTTGTTGCGCCAAACTCATCCTGTGAATTCTCTGGTATGGTATGCCCAACTTTTTTATATATCCTTTCCAACAATGCTTGAATTTCTTGCACCTATATTTCTTCGGTTAGTGGGGGATAAGTTGTTGGTTGATTGATGTCTATTGGCATGGGAAATTAACTGAAATTTTTTATTTTCGATTAGCTTTGTCTTCGGTGCTCAAATTTGAACATTGTTTAGGATCCTAGGCTTTCGGTGTTCACGTTGTAGTTGTCTAAAAGGAAAAAATGTATCTTCTCCGGATGGAGATACTAAGTTCAAATGATTTCACTACATGGAACCTGCGTTTTGTTGCCAAGCATTCATAGTTTAATCTGGATGATAAGTAGTTCTTTTTTGCATATTCAAATTAAGTTAATGCTTTGGCTTTATCGAGTTATATGTTATTGCAGTCATTATGCAAGCTTTCAAAGAACCACCTCTAGACTTGGCTTGTAAAGACAAATTTTTAATCCAGAGCACTGCTGTGCCTGCGGACACAACTGATGAAGACATCACAGCTAGCATGGTAATCCTTTGAGCCTCTCTATCCTGAAATTCAGTTATCTGGTATGTCAAGTATATTTATTCATTTATTCTTGGCAGTTCTCCAAAGGGGAAGGCAAACACATAGAGGAAAACAAACTGAGAGTCACTCTCGTGATGCCCTCCGACTCACCTGAACTATCTCCAGTTAAGGGGACACTGAAGCAGGAAGCAGTATTTGAAGATTCCATGCTCAAGGATCGATCATATTTTCAATCAGAGATCCTTCCTCCTCCACAATATGTAAGACGAGTATTTAGCCCTCTTTGAGATTTTAGTTATACATTATATGAAGAGTACCAGCCAAGCAGTGTGTAGTTCTTTCCCACCAAGTCCGTTTTAGCTTGGCCTATAATCATAATTACTGGATGCAATTGGCAGTTTCTTATTCATTTTTGTTTATTCTCAAACTTTATTTGTCTAGGAGAGTGAGATTGTAAAGGAGCCTAGGATGGTTGGGAATGATGAGCTAAAGGCATCCTATGGTGCAAAAGAGCTAGTGCAACCAAAAAAGGGCGTCACGGATTTTATGGAAGATTTGAATCCTGCTAACGACTTAAAGCCAACACATAATTTGGATACTCCCACGGCCATGAATTTTCCTGGGGATAAAGGTTTTACTAATGGAATGACTTCAGCTAACGGTGTGACTTATCCTGAGGTTGTCCAGCTAGAGAAAAGAGATGGTCAGAAGATCAATGCATCGGATGAACACAAGTTGGTTAAAGACATTGAGGAGATGAAGGTGAAAGTCAAAGCTCTTGAATCGAAGCTACAACAGGTATGCTTATCACATTTTAGAAGTCCAAAACCTGGGTGCTATCTGTGCTAATGAGTTAAAAATATGGTGCAGGCTGATTCAACCATTTCGAAGCTAATGGAGGAGCGGTCTATAGGATCCCAACATAGAGAAAGCTTGCAACAAGAGCTGGTGAGAGTAACTAGTAGCGGCTTGACTACATAGCTGTTTCTTTTTATAACCGAGTAGTAACAAAGTCTTGTATTTATGTTGATGATGATGCAGGCGGATCTGAGGACGAAGAAGATAGTCAAAGAGAAGCACATAGGGTTCCCTCTGCTGTTTGTATGCGTGGTGGCGTTCATCAACATTGTTATCGGGTATGGTCTGCGCACTTGACTGCTCGGTCTCTCTCTAGGTCACACATACCTTTAATATCTCAAAGTAAGTGTGCAGTCAGAAAATATAGACAAAAGAAGGGAAAATAAGGTTTTGTTTTGTTTTGTTTTGTGGGAGAGAGCATTATGATGATTTTCTCCGGGTACTTTAAAGATGGATTATTATAGACTTTGTATAGCGTTGCGGTGTTAGTTAACACAAATGGACATATGGTAATATGATGATGATATGCTTTGTTTTTTCGCTCTTTCACTTACTAATGTTTAAGGAGACTGCATGTTCCAAGCTATTAACGTTCTTTTAAGACCTGGTAAGTTTTATACAAAAGGAAACAAAGCACATTTTGAGTCTGTGAAAAAAAAATATATTGAAATCTTTTGAGCCAAGAGGCTCTCTTTACTAAGTGTATGTCTGAATAAAAAAATTCACGTCGGTAGGCTTTCTTCTTGGCCGCCAATTTTCATATATACAAACAAGTAGAAGCTTCTTTCATTATCTATCTCTTTGCTTTGGTTTCCATTGTTTTGTGTCTAGGAGAAGAAACAGAGCCACCACCACTACCACCACCAAGTGCTGCAGCTGCGGACTCCACATGCGTCAGAAGATACTCGTATATCTTCTTCCTTAACCCATCAATCGTTTCCTTTGCCACTTCTTGTAACCCTTCTCCATCTTCTTTCGACCCTATCTCGTCTAACCAATCATTCACACTCTTCAACTGAGACAGCATCCCAGCTATCTGCCCGTTATCAGACAGGTTCGAGCTTGTCTCCACAACGTCTGCGTCCAAGAATCTCTCTACAAATCCTAAGAACCAATCTTGAGACACCGTTTGCAGCTTCTCTGCCAGCTCATTTGCCTCGTTCAGACCATTTCCTTTCACCCACTTCGGCGGTGGAGACTCTGATCCTGCTGCAACCGTGGTGGCCTTTTGGCTGCTTTTACGGATCATGCCTTGTGCCACAAGCTTTGATGCAACCGTTGGCCGGTTTTGGACATTTCCACGGGGTTTACTGGTTTCGTTATTGCCCTGGCTCTCGAGTATGATCACTGGTTTGCTCTTGGACGCGGCTGGTTTGGTGGAGTAGACAGAGAAGGCTGATAAGTTAGTGACCAACGCAGCTTGGACCCAAGAGGCTGCTAACTTCTGCTTCTCCAAAGCCGCTTTCACAGCTTCCTCAGATCTGTTTTCTTCATGTTCCGGGGAAGATTTTGAAGACACTAATCTAGACAATGACTCGGTCACTATCTGAACGTTCTTCAAACTGGAATGGAGCTTCAAGAACTGCTCGACGACCGGCAACGGATCATCTTCCTTAGCCGTTGACATAAGTTCATTGTACATACTACAAAAATGGAGAAGCATAATAAAGTTTAGAAGCACAGGCAAAAACACATGCGGATTTGTTAGAGATTAACGCACATGAGGCACTGAAGTAAGCTCTCGGAAGCTGAAGCTTCTTGCATAGCCTCTATTGCAACAACTTGAGCAGCATCTCTATGCCTCAAAACCTCCTGCAAAATATTCACATCAGTAAGATGAATGTACTACATAGATGCATATGTTACATCAATACCTGTCCTAGCCTTGAAAGAGATGAAGGGAGTGAACTCCATTGGGTACTAGCATAAGCTAATCTTTTACTATTAACAGGGACTTTCACCAAACTACCAGGCAATCCATTCTCTGCAGTAGATCTCTTGTCTACTGTTGTACTTGTAGACTTAGGCTTACTAGTTTTATCTTTGGTCTCCACTACTCCTGTTGACTCCACCTTCTTGGTTGATTGAGTCTTACTTTGCTCCTTTGATGATTTTGCAAATACATTAGCCCTTTCCTGTTTGCTTGGCAGCTTCTCACTAGATGTGCTTTTCCTCGGTGCCTAGAAACCAAGTGATATTCAGACAAAATGTATGATGCAAACCAGTTTATTCAGAAGAGAGCTTACTGTTAAACTCCTGGCATCAGGGGTTGTATCACGTTTGGTAAGCTTCTTCAGCCCTGAGCTATCTGAAGCTCTGATATCTACTCTCCCTTCCCAGCTTTTCCTCAACGCCTTAGCTCCAAACTCAATCCCTTGCACAAAGTTCTTGATCAGAGGAAGCTTTTTAGGACTCTCCACTTTGAGAAGAAACCTCCCCTTCTCCGGTTTCACCGTCTGTTGCTGCTTAATCCCATTTGCAAACTTAGCAAAAGAAGTAGGCAGAGAGTAACAGCTAGTGGGGGAAGAAGGTATTGACTTTGAAGTCTTCAACTTCCTCAATGGTTCCTTTCTTACATCCAAACTCAAACCTGACTTTGCTCTGGACAGAGCAGACGGTTTCTTACTCTCACAAGACTCAGTCTTTTTAGGAGCAACCACTCCTCCTTTGGCAGTTGCCTTAACTCTCTCTTTTGGTTTCAAACCATTACCACTGGGGAACTGAGTAGCTACAATATCTTCAGGAGTGCCGAGACAAGGATGCCTACCGGGAACAACCCTAACGCCACAGAGAATCGGCACAGGGGAAGAAGACTCAACTCTATCTACATGAATGAACTGACCTAGCTGGAGCTTATCACTAAGAATCAAATAATCTTGCTCGTCAGGGAGAGAGACATAGGTGGCGTGAGAGGAGTCAGAGACTTTGAGGTAAAAGCCTTGGTTTGAGAAGAGCTCACCTCCGGCTAGAGCAGGGACGATGCTAATGACTTGTAAGAGAGATGACCTGTGTTCTCCGGCGATTTTGACGTCGGTGTTCATGTGCTGGAGGAGCTTGAGTAATACGCCAGGGACTAGATTCGCCATCACTGACGGATCTAAAGAGAGATAGATCTTCAGAGAAGTAATATTGGTTGTAACGAGAATCCACAGAGATGATTACAAACTGCAAAGGCAGAGAAACAACTAATTAATATCATGGCTTCAGAGAGAAGCACAGAGAAAGAGAGAGAGACAAATGATTAATTGAATAAAATATTAATAAAGACATGAGTGAGTGAGAGAGAGAGAGTACAGGTAAGAGGAATGTGAAAATAATGTGATAACTGTTATGTTGTGTCTTGTAGTACAAACACAGACACAACACACTCTCTTTGATTTTAAGATTGAGCCGTAAGTTAAAGAAGCAAGTGACGGGTCAGACTCAGAATCAGAGAGATGCAGAAAAAGATAGACAGGCTAGACTCATGTGTTGTGGGCCTTGTTGTGGCTTATGTGGATATAATATCTTCTGTGTATATATATACTTCTTTTTTTGAGTCTATAAAAATATCTGACTTATGTGGATATAATATATTCGTTTTACATTTTTCCAAGTTTACGGAATTCAATATGTAAAGCAAATATATCTGACCATAAATGTATGATTAGAGGGTAGTAGTAATGAGAAATAAATTCGCCTAGTAAATGTTCCAACTATAATCATTCAAGTAATCAAATGGAAAATTTTGCTAGTAAAAAATCAGTTTATGTAAATTTTATATATTAAAAATATATATATAGACACATATAATAACAATCTATTCATTGAAAATATAACGTAAACTTATTATGTTTTAAAAATTGATAGACACATATATATTATAATATATACCAATTTAGAATTGAAAACAAAATGTTTATATAAAATTAAATGAAAACAAAATGTAACTCTTAAATTTACAATAACATAAATTAAATGAAATTTACTTGCATAAATACAAGTCAACTCTGTAAAAAAAATAGCAAAGTCAACTAACAATTGTAGTAACCTTTGTATAAAGTTGACAACAACAAAAAGTTTAAATATTCAGTTCAGAGAAAGCATTGCGATAAAAGTAAAAACACATTGATGCGAAGCTGCAACAATGAAGATCATACAACAGATATTAAGTGAAGTGGAGATGATGATGATGATGATGATAATGATCGTCCTATCCTAAGAGCCTGGCTGCATCATAACAAAGATGATGACACCATTACAACGAGAACCATCACCGCTATGCTGAGGTGAACATCTTCTTTAAGACCGTGCGTGCACGGGAGGCTCATTGAATGGCATGTCGGATTTGGTCTTGCTATTTTGAGTCTCTACTTGAAAAGGCTTCGTAAGCTGAATCAGTATGAATGGTCTCCATAACTGAACCGAAGAAATTTATGACAGGTACCTAAAATCCCATAACAAGTGAGTACATTAATCATCTCAAGACAGAGATAGTTCATCAAAGATAAAATAGTAAGACAAGACAATGTGGATCACTTTCCTCCTTACCTCAGTCAGTTTTGGCTGGTAAAGATCAGTTCGGTAGTAGGCAGTAGACATTAGCTGTCTCGGATCGTAGGAACTAAACAAACTGCACAAAAGACTCAGAGAGTTCAGCTAAAAAGGCGCATCAGTTTTAAGTTTTAACAATGATAGACACATATAATAACTCGTTACAATATTACAACTCAGTACACAAGAGAATGATGGTGACAGGAGTTGCATAGTTATCGACTGATTGTACCTGTTAAGTGATGCATTGTCATATATGTTGAGCCTCTCAAAGAAGGCAAGAGTGTAGTATGTAAACCGATCTACAACCGATACACCAATCTGATAGAAAAAAAAAAAATTATAGAACTGGAGATTGATACAATGATAAAAAGAAGAAACAACCCCCCAAATAGTATGACGATTTTATTGAATAATTGCCACATAATATCGTATTGTACTTTCCATTGATGAAATAGTGAAGGGCACTTACATATGAGTTCAGGTGATGAGAGTATGAGTTCTCTCCTTTAAGACTGCTACCAATTGCCAAAACACCAGGAGATTGAAGCTACCAAAACAAATGTTTAACCACGTAAGAGAAAGATCCAGATGATTAGATTAGATGTAATTATTCTGAAAAGGTGACACTAAGAGATGTACCTGGTTAAAGAGAGTGGCAGCTTGGCAAGTATAAACCCTAAACCCTAATTATCATCAGCTCCTTGAATCTGAGCTAGCCGAATAACTAACGTCATTAAGATTGTGACTTAAGGAAGCTCGATTAATGAGAAAGACCATACCTACGCTTCTCTTTCATTTGTTTGACAGCATCAGCTAAGTCGTGTGGCTCTGGAGTTCTTCCGCATCTTGAAACTTGAGAAACTCATCACCTCCATGGCCAGTCATGTAGAGTAGAATATGGCTACCCTCGTCGCTGAGGAGACGCTTTGACCTTGGAACAGCACTCTCATGACGCCCAGTCAAAACCCGCAGGAAATTTTCAACTGTCACCTCGTAACCACGATAATCCACCTGAGTGAAAATAATAATTACATAATCAAATCTTTCTTCTGGAAATGAGATTATCTAATATACACGACTTCATTCTTGGAGAATGAATCAAATCATTCTTGCAGCTAGAAAATTGTACCTCAACGTTATCTCCGTAGAGGTTGATCTGGTGGTTTTCATTGTTGAAAACTTGAGCAGGATATTGATTTCTAGAATTACAGGCCATATCATCAGCGAGCATTAGGATGATGCGTTCATCTGGTATTCCAAGTCTCTTGACTGTCCTATAAACACCAAAAAAAAAAAAAAAAAAGAAAAGAGAACAGAATGTGAAAGTATTGGTTAAATGGAAAGAGCTTTAATTCACACCTATAGAGGGAGAGTGTATTGGCCATGTGCCTGTAGTTAAACCTGAGAACACATATCATATCAAATGACAACAACCAATAGATTTAAACTCCAAAACCTTAATATATATCCCCATTTGTGAAATCAATGTTCAACACAAAGCTATAGCTAATAACCGAGTGAGAGAGAGAGAGAGAGAGAGAGAGAGAGAAAGAATTGGGGAATTGACCAGAATCGAGAAGTGCAGACTAAGACAGCCCAATTGTTCGTGTGAATACTCGTCTCTCCCCAAGTTGAGTAACAACAGAGAAGCACTACTACCACCAGTATATGAATAATCTTCATTTTCCCTGAACAAGATCTGGAACACAACTCTATTGATCATCACTAGAAACCGTATCCTTTTTTTAATTGGATTAAACATATCCTGTGTTTGTCATCAATACACACTGTTATGTTGGATTCGATAGGTAAAACAAATCAAACATTTTACAATCGGAACATCAATAAACCGGATTATATTATTGAAATTTGATGATTTTCTTACTTCGGCTTCTGGTCCGATAAGCCAATAAAATAAGCACAGCATCGCGGCTTTTTCTATAACAAAATACACCCAACACAATATAGTCAAGTGATTTCATTTACATTCCTCACATCGTAGGCTGATGATGATTTTATGAGGAGGTACAAATTGTAGTATAGATGAAGAACCGTGTCTTTCGTATATTCTTCACAGCTGAAAACTACTGCGGTGAAGGAAGCACGAGCCGATTCAAAGGCTTCAGCACTTCCGTCAGCTGAGCAAACGACGGCCTCAGATTCGGATCCCTGCCCAACAAACACAAAAACGAATACTTCATTTGTCATCTCTGCGTAGATTCTGTTTAAGTGTTTTGAGTTTTGTTTTCCCAACTTACGTTTGCCAACATTCCAAGATGATCCTTCCCACCACAGGATCAAGTTCCTTTGGTATCTCCAGCCTCCGATTCTGGAAACCAACCGCTCCTACTACTTGCATTGGGTTCATTCCTCTCCATGGCAATCTCAATGTCGCTAGTTCCCATAGAATCACCCCAAAGCTGTACACATCACACCTGCGGGAAAACGAAGCCACCATGAATTTCTATTGCATTCTCCTTGGAAAAGGTGAAAGTAAGAAGAACCAAGTACCGAACTGAGCGCGTCTAAGCTACTTACTTTTCATTCGAGGGCTCATTGCGTAGAACTTCCGGAGCCATCCATTCGGGCTAACAAAATTCAAAATGCTTCTCATCAGAAAATGAGCCAAACCACCCAGATTACGAGCTAGAACTTGCATGTCTATCAAAACTTAAGAGGGATAAAAGAGTTTTGTATTCTCACCGTCCCAGCAGTTGATTTTGAGGACAAGAAAGTATTGTGCTTTAAGCGAGACAACCCAAAATCACCAACCTGCAAGTTTAATGACATAGTAAAAAACAAAACCCAATCATTCAACATCAGAGTAAACAAGCAAATTAATTAGTCAGGTTATAAATAGCGTTTTCTTACCTTAACATTCCAGTTGTTATCAACCAAAAGGTTTGGTGTTTTTAAATCACGATGAACAATTGTTGGTGTGCTTGTGTGTAAGCAATTCATCCCCATTGCCTGAAAAATTAACAAGTGGTCTGAAATTCAGTGATTATATTAAGCCAAGGGGAGCTTGGAATATGATAATGGAATCTATTTTTTCTACCACATCAAGGGCCATTTTGATCCTGCGCCGCTCGTCAATCTGAGACTTGGGCCGATGAAGGATGCGATACAAGCTTCCTCTGTAATGAAAATAAATCAATATATAATCTTTGAGGCTCAAAAGTCTCACATGTAATAGATTTTCATAACGAGACGATGGGGCAAACCTTGGTAGAAACTCTGTGACAATGGAAAGGTTCGGAGGACGAGTAACCGCCCCAAGGAAGAAAACAACATTTGGATGTCGCAATCTTCGCATTATGCGTACCTTTAGATAAGGAAATCTTAATAATAAGAATGGCAAATATATATATGCAGCTGCAGCATAGGCCACTATGGTTCAACAAAATATATAAATCGGTAGTCCCCCTCAGCAGTAACCCTGACTTCAACAACTAACTTTGAGAATTTTATGAACATGACTCAAAGGCTCTCTCACTAATATGGATTCTACACCGTTCTGCCTCCATTTGAGGAGTTATGTAACAAACATGAAATAGGCTATACATTAGTAGTGATGATTTGATTATGCTACCCAGATACTAAGGTTAAGAAGTGAGATCATAGTTAAGGTAAGCTATTCCTTTCTCTGAATGTCCCTCTTGTGATGAGGTGTTTTCACCTAATTTAATATTGTAAGCACTAGCGGTTAAGAATACTAGTAAATACATGCAAGGGAACTTATGCCTTACTTCTCTTCTGAACTCGGCCAAAGCAGCACCTGAGAAGTCCTGGTCCAAAAATTTCTTGACAGCAACTTCCTATATTCAACCACAACAAAGACGCAGAAAAATCAAGTTGAAGCCTTCCACTTCTCGGATAAAAGATGAGATACTACAGCACGGGCATAGCTATTTCAAATAAGTAAAATTATTAAAGTTAAACAAACTAAAAAGACAACAGCTAGTACTGATGAGATAACACCGGACAATGCCATACATGCCCCTGATGAATTGGTGATCAAACAAGCTTATCTCAAAGTGCTTTTCAAACACTACTCACTTAAAGAACACAATCACTACTTTGAGTGTTCAAAAGACCACACATGCATCTAGGCGCTGCATTTAGCTATTTGAAGTCATGTCATTTAACACATTCTTAAATCTTCCAGACGATAACAAATTTGAACTAACTTAGAGCAATTTCTTGAAAAAAAAATAACAGATGAAAGTTACTACAACAGCAATTTTATGAAGTCAAACTGTAAGGTTCTGCAAAAACTAACCCTGCCATTCCAGTCAGCATTATAGACCTCCCCATAGGACCCTAACCAAAACAAGATAAACATTAGAACATGGCTATACGTTAGCTATCCCAAAAAGCTAGACTAATATTTCGATGGTTTAAGAAAATAACTGGCATGCCTCATTACCTAGTCCTATTCTCTCCCCAATCACAAGATCCTTCCAAGGGATTTCACAATCACCAACATCAGCATCATCAAGAACTTGAGGATCATTCCGATAGGACGTAGAATCAAGAGAGGAACTTGTGCTTTCATGATCCTTAAGCCTCGGATCAGACCCAGTAGATATGTCATCACTTGTGTACTTTCTATGATCGTCAACGTGAGATTCATCCTTTTGGTATCCATGTACCCCAACAACAGCATTAGGCTGGAGATCTAGTTCACTGCTGGTGTTTCTATTCATATCATCTACCATACTTGGTGTGAACTGATTTCCATTGGAACTGAAGGGTGGTGGTGCAGTAACAACAGGTGACACAAAAGTGGAATTGTTTCTACCATGCATATTTGACGAAACCCCTACACCGGAGCTTGAGGTAGCGTATGAGGAATTATTGTTTCCGTAACGAGGATCACGGTGGAGTTTCGGGAGAATATTCTCCTTTCTCTTTGGGGCTTCATTGCAACTGTAGTTTTTCCACATCATCGGTGCAGGAGACTTACCAACCAGAGGATTGTTTTTTGGTTGATGAAAATCATCAACATTATTCAACCCTGATTTAGTGGGCATGAACAGCTTGTCAGTTCCCTTATTCTGAAACGGGTTAAGGTCTGCGAAAAGGTTTTTTGGGTCTTCCTCAGTGTTCTGATTGTATGGAACTATGTTCACGTTCGTTCTTGAACTATCATTTATGGCTCCTCGACTCCCCTTTGCAACTGTATTCAAGGAAATATTCTCCAACTGACTCAAACTAGTTACGCTAGAAGGTGAAGCTCTCAAATCTGAACTCCTGATTCCAGACTCTCGATTTCTATCCAAAGAAGAATTGTTGTCAGCTATAGAACTCTGACTACTGCCTTCACCTTCTGAAAGCTTTGGCGCCGAGTGCCGAAAGTCATCGGACAACTGAGCAGTGGGAAGTTTGTTTCCATAAGAGTTATTTGGCTCAATCGCAATATCATCAGGTATAAGCGTCCCAGGATCCGTCATAAGATCGACCAAGTACTCTCTGAAAGGAGGTATGATATGTTACATCTTCGCAACAAAAATACAAAATAAAACATTACTGGAATCATAGTGAGAAGAATGAAAGAACCTATTATCTTCAAGCCTTATTGTGTTCACAGCATCATCCTCGTTGCCCGTGTAATGGCTACCTTTTACCAACCTACAAGGTAACTGGACACTATCTGCCAAAACCTACATTGGGAGAAGTAAACTGCCCACAAATTAATTTATCAAACAAGATATAGCATAAGCAGCAAAGGCATCTGCCTAGGTGCAAAAAAACAAGTTGTGGATGTCTCATTCAAACAAGGTACCACCTATACTATCAATCAATGGTAAGCTGAAGATTCCACTGCAAGAGGTTGAAACTCAATGAAATTACAAAAGATATCTATATGTACAACAAACCGTCTCAATATTCAATTCACATCACAAGGCATTCGCTGCGACAAAAGGTATATCTATATGTACAACAAATCATCTCTAAAAGTTACAATTTTAGAAATTATTTACTTTTTTATGTCTCGAGTGCTTAATCATGGCCTAAGCGTAATGATGCTATAAATATATCTCTAATCATATTATAAAACTATTGTGACAACCCGCTCCATGGGAACTATCCACCCGTGGCCCAGGTTCACATCCTCCAGGGCAGCGACCCTAACCCCTCCATTATGAATCCTCTCTGGCTCCATAATTAGGTTATTGGTGCGCTTGGCGTTACTCGAACCCAAGACTTCGCCCTTTAACAACTCTCCCAGGACAAGCTGTCAATTGGTTACAACTTGTCATGTGGGAGTGTTGTTAAAGGGTGAGGTATTGGGTTCGAGTAACGCCAAACGCATCAATAAACTACATGGGGGGAGTGAGTGAGGGCTCACATGTAAGGGATTAGGGTGGGTGCCCTGCAGGGCTGTGAGCCGGGTTCTGAGCGGGACGGGTTGTCACAATTATATTCATACTCCAAACTAGATCCAGGAAGAGGCGTTTGGAAGATAACCTTGAAAAGCAGAGCACGATGCCTGGAGAGACCAATATTTACAAAACCAAGAGGGAATACACAAGTGTTCAACGCAGCCTTGTACTCGCTGCTTTTCTCAGTCCACCTTGCCAATACAATACTCGAATCGTCCGCAGATCCACCCATATGCCCTGTGACAAGCTCCGCCAGCTTTTCTACCAGCACGTCAACGCTAGCGGAACGACAATCCTGCGCAATGCACTGCGCAATCTGCACCAACTCGTCAAGAGAAGAATCAACGGGACGATTCACAACCACAGCTTCGAATCCACGTGTCCCTCGATTGCTCTCGAGATCTTCTAACGACGGCATATCTCCCTGCTTAGCTGAGTCTGTGGTGAGACTGTAAACGTCGTAGAATCCATCTACGATCTTCTCCTCGTAATCAAGCACACCGTATTCCTAAGAGAAGAAGCATTATAACAGGTTACTGTGCAAAGCGTACCAAATCAAAGAACAAACAATGCATACAAATTTTCCTAGAAAGTTCTAACAAACTTTTACAATTTTTCTTAGATTGAATCTTTCCTCTGATAACATTCTCTATAACCTATGAACTCCATTCACCTCCTGCCACGTGTCTTCATTTAATTGGTCCCTCTTTTACCTGTATCAGCGAGAAGAACTTACCCAGTACTGCCTCGATAGCCTCTGGGCGATAACCTCCGACGAATCCCTCCTCGGATCCATCCGATGATGGCTTCCTAAGCTCAGAAGCGTCGCGGCTCGGATCTGATGCTTCTCCGGATCCTCGCCGGACTGCGAGTTCGAAGCGCTGATCGCTAGGGCTAGCTGGACTTGGTACTCCTCCTCTGACGATATGTAATCGGAACGGTTCGTCGTGGCGGCGGAGACTGGAGCGGGAGAGGTTGTTATCGAAGAAACGGTTACGCTCGCCGCCGGAATCGACTCCGTTGAGGCTGATTGAGGATTCGCGGCGGTTTGTATCCGATTCTGATCCGACGGTGGAGCTCCTGCTGCTGCATCGTTGGTCCGATTCTGATCCTGATTGCCGCCTCTGTGTAGCTTCTTGAAGATATGCTTCATCGTTTCGCCGTGAGATTCTTCGGTTTGGTGAGGGGAAGTAGTGAAAAGTGACGACGGAGGACTTGGCCGGCGATGAAATAGAGAGGGAATGGAATTACGATTATGCCACTGTGTTGACCTTGTTTGTTTTATTATCCAATGGCGATGAAGCGAAAGAAGGAATGTGACACGTGGCATCCGGTCCCACACGCTGAAAACTTTTTACGCGGCTAAAAGGGTAAAAGTGTGAATAAAATGAAATATTTTTCTTTTCTTGTATGTCGGAAAATTCTCATATGCTGTATACACTTCTTCTGTAAATGCAAAGGGTTTCAATCCATCGCCATACGATTTGTAAGATCACAAAAGTTTAACACGTAAAAGGTAAAACCTAGACCTGGGCATTTCACCTGGATTCGAAAATTCGAACTCGAACCGAACCAAAAATACCTAACCCGAAAATTTACAAGTATCTTTTAGATGATCCAAAATTCTTATACTTGGAAGAACCGAAGCCGAAAAGTACCGACTCAAATAGATCTGACCCGTTAAGAATCGATTCATACCCGATTTAAATATATAAATATCTAAAATATGATTTTGTAACATTTTAAGTTGTAAAATTTTAAATATAAATTTGAGATTAAAGTTTCAATTATTAACGGATTTTTTTGTTATTTTGCAAAATTTTCAATAAATATGACAAATTGATACGTTGTTTATTTATGAAGACATTTTTACTATATGGTTCAATATTGTACACATTCCATCTTTGACTGGATGTATCTATTGTTTGGAGAGGAGTTTGAGGTGGTTTTGGTAATCAATATCAATGTTTTAATTAAAAGGGTGCGACTATTTTCTTAAGTTTTTGAGTAACTAGCATGTATTTTGGTGTGTAATATTTGTTTTTATAGGTTTCAATTTAAACTTCACTTCTGTAGTGACTACATTTGCTAATTACTCCAAAGAGTAAAACAATTATCACCACTATAAGCAATGACAGGGTCCAATTCAGGTGGAACTATGGAGGAATTAACCAGGGTCTTCCCTTGGATTATTTGGTACATATGGAAAGGCCGAAACGAAAAGTTGTTTAATGGACGTGACTTCTCACCTATGGGCACAATTGATCTGGCGATACGTGAATGTAATGCATGGTTTTTGGCCAATGAAGAGATCGACCCATGTGAAAGCACCATGGAATGCATACCAAGAACCCCCACTGAGGTACCTACATTCATATGTAGGGTGGACGAATCGTGGAAAAATGATAAAACCACGAGTGGAGTAGGATGGATCCTACAGCTACAAGACGGCTCAATAGATATCCTCGGGCTCCAAGACTGCCATAGACAAGAAAAATCTCACCGCTTCATATTGAACTAAAAAGTTTGATATGGACTCTGAAATGTTTATCTCGACATCAGCATTACTGCAATTATTTTGTTACTGACTCTCAAGAGCTAGTCAAAATGATCGCTACACCTGAAGACTGGCCAGCCTTTGCAGCTGAACTTAACGAGTTTAAAACTCTATGGGCGTCCTACAATGGACAAGTGGTCTACAAGAGCAGATCCAGTAACACTAAAGCAGACTTCCTCGCAAGACAAGCTCGAATAAGGAAGCGTGTTTTCTCATATGTTAACACGTGTGTGCCACACTGGATTGACATTCACAACTCACTAAGATTTATCTTTGTATATCATCGTGAAAAAAAAAAGCAATGACAGCATAAATAAATAAATGAATTTTAATTATTTATTTTTTATTTTGAGTAAAATAGAATTCTCTCCAACCACATGTATTTTTTCAAATGAATTTTGATCATGTACAGGATGCCAAGATTCTTCCTGCATATGAAGATTTTCAGATCGATCATAAACAAAATAACTGATAACCAGGTTTGAGTGTGGATGATTTATAAACATCTAGAGAAAAATGCAAAGAAAAAGTGGAACCATGTAAGGGGAGTATGCAAAATTCCATATTCCATGTTGGGAAATTAAGAAGAGTAATTAACTTTTCACGTAATCAGGTATAGAAGAAGGCTTCGAGGACACTAAAGATCAATAACATTTCCTATTACCTAAGCTCAAGTCAAAGAGTAACAACGAAGCTCATCAGTTGCGAACTCAGTAGAGAGAAGAAAGATAAAATACTTCCAAGGTTATTGCAGCGACGACTTGGTGGGAGCTTTAGAAGTCCACGAATGATCTTCTCGTTTCGTTCTTCTTATCTTTTACTTCCCATTTCTCCAACCAACAACCAAAAAAAAAGACGAAAGAGTGTCGCAGATTACGATTAATTGATTGACTCAGGGTGGTGATTTAAGGTTTCGACTTTGAGAGACTCTTTAATGTTATTTATATCGACGCCACTTTTTTATGTAAATGTTCCGATTCTATATGAACCCAACAAAAGCTCTTTGAAGAAGAAGAACTGTTTGATTCAGATTGACTATCTATGCATGCATTAACCATAATAAACCAAAACAAAAGTTATGATTGAGTTTGATACAAAACGTTGAACAAATCATCATGGTGGTCCAATGGTCAACCACTATTTTATTTTACTTGAAATCAGTTAACATCATACTATATATGGACTCGACAAAACTACAGGAAGATAAGTATGTTATAAATTTGATACAAAATATAGAACTTAGCATGGTGGTTCCTAGTGCCAACCATTAGATTTCGTCCTAGTGTTTGGAGTCTACTGCCATTACAAGTCATTTTTAGGTATTACATACGAAATTTCATTAACACTTTTTCAAAACGTACTTTCTTATCACACACTTAATTATGGAATGCTAATTTATGGAATAAATGGTGTATGGAATGCATCATTCCATATAATTCCGAAAACTACTTACCAGTTACGAAGAAAACTTTTTAAAATTAATCCACTAGAATGAGACTTAGAAATAAATCCTCTATAAAATTTATTCCATTTATTCCACATTAAAAAGGTTTGTGAATGAACGGGATCAACAGGATGAATTAAAATAAAAATGGAATACATACAAATTGAATAGTGGCAGTTAGAAAAAAAAACATGAATGGTAGTTTTTTTTTTGCAGGAATGTAGTGAAATGAAAATATATTTAGTGTATGTAAACAAAAGTTATTATTTTATATAATTCTTAATTTATTTTTATTTTTTGTTTCTGATTTTTTTTTAACTTAGATCATTACATTGCTTTCCTATATTCAATTGGAATTAGTGGAATACATTTTATTTTTCATTCAAATCAAATTGTAATATTTTTGTGGAATCTTCATGAATTTCTCATTCCACATAGTTTTCAAAAATGTACATCAAACTGCAGCCTTAGTTTATTCCATTAATTTTCAGATTGACATAGAGTCAATAATGATCTTGTACTTTCTAAAACTATAAATATGAAAAATGGTTGATCACGTTAGTTTCGCTGACTTCGTTCTGCTTTTTTATTTTTCACAAGTATGAATAAAATAAACTGTTTTTATATTATCTGTTGTGTATATATATTAAAAATGTTAGGAACATTTTTTAAAAAACAAAAAGACAAATCATTGTTTATACTATCTCTTATCAGATATTGAGCCATGAAGTCTTCTATCTTCTTCGTTGTTTTTTGTGTTGTTTTGTTGCTCGTTTTGAACTATCTTGAAGGTATGTATCAATACTCGTTTTATGACTAATAATTTGGAGGAAATAGAATTATCAATCCAATTCTCAATTTGCTGCATTATCAAAAGAAAACCTAAACCTTTTTATTTATTACATAATTTTAAATTAAAAAATCATTTTATCCTTTCTCTTATCAGATATCCAGCTATGGAGTTTCCTATTTTTCTGTTTTTATTATTTAATCTTGAAAAAATAGTAGAGTTCATTGAATTACTATTAATCCTAATTAAAAAAATATTAAAATTATATATTTATAATAATAATGTTTTTAATATTTTTAATAATATATAAAAATCTTCATGAAAATAATTTTTTGATACATTGAATTTCTTAATCTTCATATTGACGTAGTTAACTATGATTTTGAAATTTCCAAATTTAGTGTAAAAAATGTTAAAACTAGATGATCACGTTAATTTCGTTGACATTGCTTTATTTTTATATTTTTTTAAAAAGTGTAATTAAACAAACTATTTTATCTTATCTATTGTGTATATATATTATGAGCGTTAGGAACATTTTTTTAACAAAAAAACAAATCATTTTTTATGATATCTCTTATCAAATAATAAGTCATGAAGTCTCCTATTTTATTCATTGTTTCTTGTGTTTTCACATGGTTTTTTTTGTCGACTTGTTTCTTGTGTTGATTTGTTGCTCGTTTTGAGCTATCCTGAAGGCATATATTAATTTTTGTTTTATGACTAATAATTTGCGGAAAATAGAGTTTTTTTTAACCACTCGGAAAATAGAGTTATCAACCTGATTTCAATTTTCTGCATTATCAAAAGAAAACTAATTTTTATTTATTAAATAAATCTTCTTTCCATCGTTAATATAAAACAGGAGAAGCAAAAGTTACTTCCTGCAGGTGTCACGTTAAAAGATATGCTCCTGGAAAATGCGGAAATAATGGAATACAGCGTTGTCTCAATGATGTCAAGAAACACATATACAATCAAATTATTGATAAATGTAGTAAATGTGAAGACACTAAACCCCCTAAAGCAGAATTTCGTATCTGCAGTTGCAGTCACCCTTCCCTTTTCGAATGCAGATAAATTCATATCGGGGTCAATTATGCATCCAATATAAAAAGACAGATTTTAATTTTATTTTCGTATTCATATATATATATATATAGAAATAAAAAAAGCAATATATGCAGTGCCGGTCCGGACATAGTTGGCGCCTAAAGCGCACTAAATGTTTTATGTCCGTTACTTATAATAATTTTTGTTTCTTTTTTATTTATGTAATCAAAACATAATCTCTTTTCAGAATAAAAATAAAAACTTCAAGACATTATTCATGAAAATTAATTTTTGTTCTCTACAATCCATTGGTCAATTTTTTTTAAAAAAAAATTATAACCCATCTAAATTACATCAACACTAAGTTTAATTTGCAGAATACTGTTGAAATTATCAGAAAGTTACATAAAATTAACTTAGCTTATGTTAATTTATATTTTTTTATATTTCATTTTTTTGTAAAAACAGAGTATAAAATGTGTTTTGTTTAAACGACTAAGAAGAATGAAGAATCAAATCACATTGTATAAAATTTACAAAAAGTAGAGAAGAGAAATGTTACAATAAAATTGAAAAATGCAACAATCAATAAACAATGAAGGACATAATTTTGTTTAAACGACTAAGAAGAAGGAAGAATCAAATCACATTTAACATTTTAATATAATTCTCCATATAAAAAAAATCATAATTGTTAAAAAAGGGAAGAAACTAATATGTTTCAAAATGCGGTTGTATCTTGAGTTCTTGACTAATGATTTCATTTATTATCATTTTTAAAAGAAGGTAATAAAATTTGAAAAAAAAAAGAATCTGTGTGTGGCTTCCAACCTAGCACCCATCTGGAACAAATAGAAGTCTGAAACCATTACACTAAAAGGATTTACTAAATTTTGGCGTCTTTATAATTTATATATTCTCTGGCGCCTGAAACCTTTGCGTCATGGGCTTTAGCCCAAGGCGGCCCTGCCCTGAATGTACGAATGTACGATAAGAAATAACAAGACTCAAATAATAGTGTGTAAAGCATCTCTTTAGAGCATCATTATCCTAGAGACCTTTAAGAGTCTCTTAATTAATTTTTAATACTATTTGAGTAGAAAATTTGGTTAAGAGATTTAGTTAAAAACTTTCAATTTTTATGTCCTTCATTGCAAGTCTCTTATTTAAAGGTTCTAAAAAAAAATCAAATGAGAAAGATTCAAGTGATAAAGGAAACAGCTTTCATTACACTTTCATTCCACAAACCTTAGAGAGAACATGCTTTCAAGATAGACGCAAAGCTAATAGAATTCATGAAGCAATCAAATATGTTTGCATGATGAAAAGAGCAGTCTACATACCCGTAAGCGAGCAACCTCTCCAATTTGCATTCCGATAACGCCTTCATCCCATCGTGTAAGCAAAAGATTTCAACAATTTTAAATTCATATTAGCTCTTGTTATGGAAGGAATAACAGAACCATAGCAATATGATCAAACCATAAAACAGAGGAAAATATTACCTTTGATGACAGCACCTTTACCGACTATGAAGGAGAAAGGCTTTTGCCCA
>NC_027755.1:39785300-39832134 GCF_000695525.1 Brassica oleracea var. oleracea
GAAGAAGGAGAGCAAAGTCTCAAAAGGGGACACATGTTAATAACATACGTCTCTTGTAGTCTCTAAATAAGAGACGTGTCTTCACATATAAGCTAATTTTCTTTTATTTTAATTCATAAATAAAATAAGAACCCCACTAAAGACGTGGGATAAAGATGCTCTTAATGCACGACAAGAATAGTTTTTTTTCTTTTTAAAGATGAAGCATGAGAAGATGAAGCAAATAAGAAAATGTCTAAGCAAATGGATTTCCTGTGCATGGTATAACATATATCTACTCCTATTCTGATTCCAATTAAAAGATGTTATTGTCTTCGAATCTTAGCATTTTCTAATCATATTCTTTAACAAAATACGCTCCCGCTAGTACAGAAAAAAAGTTTCCCCGCATCACTTTTTTCCTCTCTCTCTCTCTCAAACACTCCATGCAAGAAGAAAACCCACCGGTGAAGAATCTATGCTCACCGGCCCAGAGGTGCCATCCTTTCCTTTCAGCTTGTTTTTCATTTGCTTCTCTCTCCACCGTTTCTCTCCCTGTCGATATGTGTGTTGTTCTGAATCTTTGGTGATTCACCGGAAAGCTTAAGGGCCAAAGGTGACTCTTTCCGAGGGCTTGGAGGAACTACGAGACTGACTGCAGAGCAGCGGTGGTGATGGAGGTTGGCTTTTAGAGCTGAAGTGTGACGCCAGATCTTATTTTCCCCTCCGGCGATCCCTCCACTCCGACGTGGATATCCCCTCCCTAACGACGCGAAGGTAGTGGTGGAAAATGGCCCTTTCCTCGGTTTTCGGGGAAGGCATGTCGCGAAGGCTTAAAATCGTCGGAGTTGTCAACCGGTGGGAAGAGCTTTGTAGTAGGTACGTGGTGGCTCTTTTGTCTCGTCGGCGGTACAGACCCACGCTTTTGGACGCCATGTCTGCTGAACCGGTTGTGTTGCTGTTGCTGGTTGGTCAAGGCTCTCTTTTTTTAGTACGGAATAGTTCTGTCGCAATGAGGCATTAGAGCTTGATGGCACTTGGTCGAGTTGGGATTGCACCGTTCGGTGAAGAAGCTTTGGTCCGAAAGCTGAACTCTCATTATTTGGCGACTATTGCTCATATTAAAATGTTTTTTCCTTACTAGAACTAGTTACTCTTGGGTGTTAGTGTTTATTCACTTTCTATGGTTGAATTTAGGTGGTTTTTTTTTTTTGAAACACAACTTTCATTAATACTCAAACATTCCAACTACAAATAAGGAAGGAGTTTAACCAAACTCTAACAACAAATAATATAAAGCATACAAGCTAAAAGTAGAGGAACCTCTAAGATAGAATGACAGCGAACTCGAAGCATGGCTCGAATGCGTCAGAGCAAGACCCACAGCAGTGCTAGAGGCTTGAAATTTAGTCACTTTGTATCGTGACGTTAAGATCCAATCCGCACCTCGGAATATCGTCGAAACGACATCCGTTGCATCTTCAGGCCCCGAATGGACCGCTACACAAGATGAACAAACGGCTATAGATAAAGATACACACCTCCATTTAGTGTTTGGGGGGAAAACATTTCTCATAACTGAGGCATGGGGTAATACGGCTCGCATCTCCTGAGAGAAGTATGATAGTGATGAAAGTGGTGTAGATTGTCCCGATGAACCCACCGGTAAATAGAAACTTCGAAAACTCTTCTTATAAGAGAGATAAGGCGTTGTATGCATATCAACAGTTTCGGTAATATTTTCAGTGAACCCACCGAAAAATATTAGCAAGTTGGACCAAATGACCAAACTCCCCCACACAAATGTGGGCTTTGAAACCGACAGACTTCTAAGAAATGGGCTGACCTTTTTATAACCCTTAATGGGCCAGGCCCAGATAGTTATGTTGCTAGGGTTTGGGTCGCCAAATTGTCCGCCGCCGAGGCTACGTGTGGAGGAGATGAACGGCGGGGCTGAAGCTGGTCTCATCGGAGTGAACGGTTTGCGCAGCAAGGCAGATCGGAGAAGAGATGTAGCCTTTGATAGTACAGAAGCTCTCGCCGGAGTAACAGTCAAGATAGACGTCTGACGGAGTAATGATGATGAGGGCGTGAAGAGGAAAGCACAACCTCATTGTACCTCGTGCTTTTTGAACGGCTCGTCGGATCAAATGTGGAACCCCACTGACACTGGACGCCATCTCGGGAGCAGAGGTAAGGAGGAGGTGTTGCTGTGAATAGGAATGAGATTGTCGGAGCATTTCGTCAGGCTCGAGTCTGTTTACGGGTGCGGATGAGCAAAGGCTGCGACTGCTGAAGAGCAGAGTACACGAGTGGAAAGAGATGGTATAGGAATGAGCCGCGGTGCTACTTGACCGGGCTTTCCGGGAACCCCCAGAAAAAGGTACTGTTCCGGTTGGCTCGAGCCAAGGCCCTGAGACCACGAAGATCTGAACAGAGGGTGGCGGCGCCAAACGATGAACAGAGGATGCAAGAGTGGACATCATAACAGTAAAAAAGAAGAACTTGAAAGTGAAGCAGAGGAAGAGAAATGATGGACAGTCCCGACGCCGGCGAGAAAAGGCGTCACCGGCGCCGGAAGATACAGATCTGAGGGTTGTCTCGATTTTAGTGCTTGGGAGCGTTTACGCAAAAATAATTTAGGTGGTTTAAGAGGCAGTCTTTTCTGAGTTGTAGAAAAGGTTTGTCTCATTGGGTAGAATTACATCAAAGTAAAAGATTATGATCCATCTAGGTATTTTTGGGTGCTACTAGATCACTTTGTATATAAGTGTGGTTGAATCTCATGTGGTTGCAATCATGTACTAGATCACTTGTGCTGCTGAATTCCTATATACATGTTAGGCAAAAAGACAAAGGAAAGCATCAATCAAATTATCGAACAAGTCACTTTTTCGTTTCTTCACTCAAATCATAATAGAGTCATACAACTCTTTTTTTTTGTATTAAATCACATTGCGAAACTTGCTGTAGTTGGGGATATTGATGCTTGTCCTGCTATGCACCTTTTTAATCAATTGATACAACTATTTGAGTAAATAATGTGTTTTTTTTACGCACCATTTTATAAGCCTTTTAAAAAAATTGAACAATATTTCTTTTCACACGTTTCTTTTAGTTTCGAACAATGCATCCTATTAATTCATTGATACAATTGTTTGAGCAAATGATGTCTCTTTCTTTAATGCATCCTCTTACACCAATTTTAATTTTTGAATGATACACTTTTTTTGTAAACTTAATGATAGGTACACCCTTTCACATGTTATTTTTAAGTTTGAACAAAGCACCATTTTAATTGATTGATACAACTCTTTGAACAAAGGACTGGTATTTCTCTCACACATCTTTTTACATGTTTTTTAGAAAGAAAAGAATTTACTGTATAATCAAAATATATAATTTTACTAAATCAGTCTCACTTTCTCGCTCTCTCCATTTTTATTATTATCATTTATCAATACCTCTTTGACGTGCAAGGAGTAGGTGAGGGTTTTGTTCTAGTTATAGTGGAGTTGTTGTTTCTTCTTACGTACATCAATTCTAATGAAGCCATAACAAGTTTATATATATATATATTCATTGATCTGGGTTGTTGATAGATCGGAAAGAAAAAGATGTCTAAGCTTATGCAAAATCCAGTGTTCCATGAATTGAAGAAGCAAGCTTCTATCTTCATCAAAGAGAAGATCAAGACTGCTCGTCTCGCCGTAACTGATGTTACTGAAGAAGAGTTGTAAGAATTTATATGATCGATATGTACATATGTCTTATCAATCGATTGTGATTTAACCATGCGCTCTGGATTTGTTCAATTTTGAAGATTAACAGAAGAAGTTACGGGCAGTGCGCTCTCGTTAATAGACGCTCGCTCCATGGCGGTCATAACAAAAGCTTCTTTTGAAGTTGATCAGTTCCAAAGAATCGTAAAGATTCTACGTCAAAGGTTATTATTCTTGCTTCACTATCACTTATACAAAATAAATATGGGCAAATCTCCAAAATAGCACATTTCTAAGTTTATATCACAAAAATAGCATTCAAAAACCAAAATGACCAAAATAGCATCTTTCTAAGTTTATCATTTGAAAATTTTAATTTTTTTATTTTTCAAAATTTGAAATCTTATCCCCCAAACCTCATTTCTCATTTCTCAACTCTAAACCCTAAACCCTAAACTCTAAACCCTAAACCCTAAATCCTAAACCCCACCATTTAACTCTAAACCCTAAGTTTGTGACTTTTGATAAAACATTAAGTGCTATTTTCGTGACTTTTGACCTTGAGTACTAATTTAGGAACATAAACTTGATTTAATGTTATTTTTGTCTTTTTCTCAATAAATATTCCACCAAGTAGAACAAATTTATGATGTTGGCGTTTTAACATAGTTTTATATATTGTTATTTCTAATATGGTCGTATTTATAACATAGTTTTTCTCCGAACCAGTAACATTAACCATATAAATTATATGAATTTATTTTTTTATTCTACACAATTTTGTTCCATTAATTATACTGATGATGACCATTTAGATCCATTGTAATTCACCAAAATATAACATGTTTTTCAAGAAAACTATGTATTAATTCATTAAAAATATGGTTACCAGTTAGTGAATTGGTATTTTTTCCAGAATGTTAATGTTTGATAGAAGAGAATGGCGTGGGATGTACAACACTTTGACAATGTTGAACCACTTGTTAATCAACGGACCACTAAGTGTATTCAAGGAGTTTCAACACGAGAAAGAAATTATTGAAGATGTCATAACGATTGAGTGGATCGATGAAAAAGGGTTCGAATGTGGTCTAAAAGTTCGAAACATAGCCGAAGAGGTACTAAAGTTGCTTGAAGATGAGACGTTTTTCAAGGACGAGAGAGAAAGAAAACGAAAGCAAAGCTTTGGTCGGATCACAGGATTCGGAAGCTCGAGTTTCGTTATACATTCTGAAACTCTGTCTGAAACAAACAAAGGAAGAGACGGCTCGTTCTTGAGTGACCACCAAACTTGTGAAAATGATTGTAACGTTGATGATCATCCTTTCGTGGAGAAAGAACACAATACTGCTAAACTCTTGGTTTCTTCTTCGACCTAGCTAAGATGTATTGTTCTTGTTTGTATAATAGTAAAATCCCTAATAAGAAGCATATAAACGTTTGTTGATAATGTGATATAAGCATGCAGATACAAGTTTTCATTGATATGCCTTATGTAGTCATATAGAAACAAGTTTTTCAATGAGCGTGATTTTATCAACTTAGTTTGGACTTTGGATTCTGATTACATAGTTGTCGATGAAATAATCTTCACTGCAAATACTAAGATCGAAATATTTTTATATTTAATTTTGAATGACACCCTCATCTGTAAAAAAAACAATTAGTTGAAATACTATGCTACTATATAAAAATGATTTACAAAATATAAACAAGTGTTTCATTGATATGCCTTACGTAGTCATATAGAAACAAGTTTTTTCAATGTGTGATTTTATCATAGTTGGACTTTGGATTTTGATTGTATAGTTTGTTCATGAAATTAAATAGTCTTCACTGCAAAGACTCGTACCAAAATATTTTGTTTTATTTCATATTTTTGAATGACACCTCCTTGTTTAATTATTTACACCCTCAAATCCAAAATGTACACACAATTGAATTATTTTTATATGATTAAACTAGGGCCGGCTCGGGCTACGCCCGGTTTTTTTGTTTAAATTTTAATTTTGATTATATTTTGTATGTTTATTTAATATATATAAATAATATAAATAGATATATTATTATTTTTTAAAAAAAATTCATTGTTATTGTCTTACGAATTTCAAATTTCAAATTTCAGTATCCAAATTGTTTTATTTTTGTTATTGTAAAATATATAGGTGGTAAACAAAATGAACAAAAATTAATTAAATTTTGAACATGATATGACCTCACTCATACAATGTAAGAGAAAGACGTTTGTTTCGTAAGACATCGAGAACCAACTGGTTAAGATCTTAAACAAAAAAGTCTTGTTTTTAGACGAAGCCTGATCCAAACAGAATGAAGCAATGATTATAGGAGTCTGCCATGTGTCGGCAAAAGCTCTTCCCTCCGTGTTGACGTGGCGCAAGGAGGAAAGATAAAAGCTAACTTTATAGTATAAGATAAGACACTCATATTAATTTAACTGAACCGACTCCGGTTTAGGCCTGGGCGTTCGGGTCTCCGGGTCGGGTTCGGGCCGGTTCTTTTCGGGTCCGGGTCTTTTCGGATCCTAAATATTTAGACCCAATAGGTACTTAGAAATTTTCGGTTCGGGTTCGGGTCGATTCTTCTCGGGTCCGGGTCGGTTCGGGTCTATGATTAAAATACCCATAAAATACCCGTAATTTTTCGGGTCCATATCGGGTCCGGGTCGGATTCGGATATTTAGGATCTGAAAAGGACATGATATACCCAATTCCATCAACTTTAGTTGAATATTTGTCATATATATCTAAAATTTTACAAAACAGCTTAAATGAAACTATTAATAATTAAAATAAAACATTTTAAAACTCTAAATTTTACATTTTAAAGCTTTATATTATTTAAAAAATGTTAAAAAATAATAACAAATGTTGTTCACAAAAGATATTTCAACTAAATCATAAAATAATATATATAAAATAGAACACAAAAACATCATAGTTTTAGATATACATGTTTTTAAGTCGGGTACAAATCGGTTCTTATCGGGTCGGTTTTCGGTTCGGGTTCTTTCGGGTAAAAAAAATTTAGATCCAAAAGGTACTTGTACATTTTCAGTCCGGTTCCGGGTCGGGTATTTTTTGGTCGGTTCCGGTTCGGATCTTCGGGTCCAGGTTAAAATGCCCAGGCCTACTCCGGTTATTCTATGATGGATCATACGAGGAGCTCACGTGATTCTAACTGGAAGCTCACGTGATCTATTAGTCCTCCTCAGATCAGATCTCGCGACGGCGTCGTATCAAGCGCGATTCCGGCGGCAATTCCCAGTTGCTTCTTGACGCTTCGTTTCGGCTCTCTTTGATGTGGTTGAAGGACAATGAGATCTCATCACCAAGGCGGCCGCAGCAAGCTAACGGTTCTCCAACTTCTATGCGCCGTCGCAGTTTTCTCCGTTCTCCTCTTCACCATCCAGTCTTCCTTCTTCTCAGGTCATCATCTTTTCACTTTCCTTACTTTCGATTCCGTACGCTTCATCATCTCCTAACTATTACTGATTCTCTTCATCTCGCAGATAATGCGAATCGCAAAGTAAACATTCTCCGCCCGGAAGATATTCAGATCTTATCGGAGTTTCAGTCCAGCGTTCAACAGTGCGTGGTTTGTCTCCTCTCTCTCTCTCTCTCTCTCTCTCTCTCTCTCTACCTCTTTGATTGCTAAGCACTTAGTTTCGTTATAGATTCGTAATTTGGATTTAGATCGATCCCATGCGTAAGAGACGGCGTTTGCTATAACGAAGTTTGATTTTGATGTATTGGTAATGTATGAATGAACTTTCGGATCTGAGCATTTTGAAATCTGGTGAAGTGAGAAAGGTTGTGGAAGCTAGCTAATAACTATACTGATCTGCTTTCTCTGGATGATATTGAATTAAGCTAATTTATGATAGAATCATGTTTTGTAAGTGAAGATTAATGTTTACTTATCGAGCTAAATTTTAATGAGCATTTCAAGTCTGGAGAAGTGAAGCATTGTGGAAGCTAACTCCTATTTGCTTTCTCTTGATGTCAAATAAGCTAATGTGCTAACATATTTATACGATAAGAATCATTTTTTTTTTTAAGTCAATAAGGAATGCTATTTTACGAGCTATGACGACTAATTTTTTTACCATTTTTTGTTCTTACTCTTTCCAACTTTGATTTGTGTTGGAGGAACCTAGTTTATGGGATTCTGGTGAAATAGTTTAGTTTGGAAGCTCGTGTGTGTTGGGAGTTGGAATAATTGTTTAGAGTGTTTATGCAGGGGGACAGAGGGCTTGGACTCTCTGCTCATATTATCGATCACTGCAATTTGATCCTCAAGTTCCCTCAAGGCACTAACAGCACTTGGGTAATGTTTACACTTGTCTGGTTTCTTTTTTGAGATTTCAATTGATGCAAGTTTCTCACTTATATTCATTCTTCTTTCAATGACAGTACAATGCACAGTTTAAGATTTTTGAACCGTTGGAGTTCAAGTATAATGTTTGTGAGGCAGTTCTCCTATGGGAGCAGGTTCGTACTTCTTTCTTTCTCTGACTATGTTTTCTTGTTTGGGGACTTCTCAGGATTCTAATGTGTCTGAGTAATGCAGTACCGCAATATGACTACAGTGTTGACAAGAGAATACCTTGATGTACGCCCTAATGGATGGTTGGACTATGCAGCTATGAGAATTGCACAGCTGTATGATCTCCCGAACGCCCTGTCTGATTGTATGCTTTGTGTCATTTGTTCTTTCTTGTTGAGTTTTTTTTTGATATTCCGGGTTTCAGGGGAGCTGATAAGTGTTATAATCGTACATTGTGTGAGGAGCATCTTAATGTGATCCTTCCAGCAAAGCCTCCTTTCCACCCAAGACAGTTTCATAAATGCGCAGTCGTCGGAAATTCCGGAGATTTGTTGAAAACAGAGTTCGGAGAAGAGATCGACAGTCATGATGCTGTATTCCGAGATAATGAAGCTCCTGTCAATGAGGTGATATGTCTAACATTTCGCTGAGTTTACCGGTTGACGTTACTACGTGGTCTTGAATTGGTGATATTTTGTTGCTGGCATTGCTTATATTCACGTTATTTTATTGCAGAAGTATGCTAAGTACGTAGGAGTGAAAAGAGATTTCCGACTAGTTGTTCGTGGTGCGGCTCGTAACATGGTTAAGATTCTCAATGGGTCTGGTCAGTACTCATAATCTAAAGAAATAATGATTCATCTTTCTTCAAGCACTCATTGCAGCTCTGCCCTTGTGATGTAACCTTCTGTAACCCGTCATTGACTGCAGACAATGAGGTGCTTATAATCAAAAGTGTGACCCACCGAGACTTCAACGAAATGATAAAGGCATGGTCACTGTTTTCTCTCATCTTTTTCTTCCAACAGTTTCCACTTTCTTATGCGGTTTGGTATTTATCTTGTAACAGACTATACCAAACCCTGTTTATCTTTTCCAAGGAATTGTCCTACGAAGAGGTGCCAAAGGAACAGGGATGAAGTCCATTGAACTTGCACTGTCCATGTGCGATATTGTCGACATATATGGTTTCACCGTCGATCCTGGATACACAGAGTGGCAAGTGTTCTAAACCTCTCTTTGCTGTCTCCCTCATTTCCAAACCTCTTTTATGAGAATACCTCACTTTTGTGTCTTTATTATCAATGTAGGACGCGTTACTTCTCCACGCCAAGGAAAGGGCACAACCCACTTCAAGGAAGAGCATACTACCAACTTCTAGAGTGTCTTGGTGTACATATAACTTTCCAAAACCTTTATCTCTATTATTCTCTCTAAACGTTAAGCCTTTGTGGTCTTTCTGAAGAAACCATTGCTTGGCAGGTAATACGGATCCATTCTCCCATGAGGTCCGAGAGAAAGGAAGACTGGTCGAGCGTGCCAAGTCGTGAAATGATAACCCGAGCTCACGCCTCCGCCTTACGCCTACAAAGGAGCCAACAGACAACTAGTTTGAAGAAGGATGGGTTAGGACAGTTCGGTAACTGCAAGGTGTGGGGCGACGCAGACCCTAGAAAAGGACCCGTGTCAGGATCTCCAGACATGAGTGAGGTTAGGAAGAAGTCCGATTACAAGAAATGGGAAGTGATGCCGTTTAAGAGCTTGAGAAAAGAAGCAAGGGATCACTATATACAAATGCAAGGCGTGTCACAGTACAAGATGGATGGGAATAAACTTGACGATCTTGTTTGCGTGAGGCATCGTCCGCTAGAATCAGAGACGTAAATGTTGGTTTTTTCAATACCATCGTTGGCTGATAAAAGTAGAATGTAATGTTTTTTTGTTGAAGCAAAGTTCTGCACGTAACATATCATTACTAGTCTTGTTTTTTTGTTGAAGCAAGATTTCACAAAGAAAGTGAGTATTGTTTCTAAATTAAATAGTTTCATTAGATAAGCAATAACCTGTATAATCCAGTCTTTCGAAAATGTTAACAAGAACTACATCAACAGTACTGACGTTGATACCTCGCATTGCATGTAAATCCTCAGCCTCACACTGCCTATGTTCCTCCTCTCCATCTACTTACGCTATTAACCTTCTTGTTTCATCAGAAGGCAAAACCATTGGTTAATAGATCGCTCAAGTGAATGCTATCGCCGATATTCTCCGAAGTGGATATATGGTCACTGAGCCTCTCTCGTTCTTCTGCACTCCTAGGGAATCTTTTTTTTTTCAGTGACCCAATCCATGAAAACTTTATCTTAGGGGTATTTTGAACTTCAATGCTGTGGTTACCTTTTGCTAATTACTGTTGAATCCTAAAACAGGTAATCTAGTTTAAGAACGTAACCAAACAATGAATGAGAGTTTAGAGGTCAAAAATTTTGTTTATTGAAGTGTTTGAGGGTTTGCCGAAAAGGAGATACAAAAGAAAAGACTAAGAACTCGTCGTCAATAAATATTTCTCTTTCGTTCCACCTTCCTCCATCATTACGTTTCTGCATCAGCACAGTGATTGGCGGGGTTGTTGGCAGTTACGTTCGGCGCCGTAATAGGGCTTGGTGTTCTGTTTCGCCTGACTCTCAGGTCGTTCTGACGAGCAGGTGAGATGATGGTCTATTTTTTCAGCTGGCCTTTTCTGGGCGTTCTTTCTTTTCATGTCTTCGTCCGTCGTTGGATCGAGTCGACTTTTGAGCCTGGACGGGAATCCGGACCCATATCCAACAATTACTCTTTTTTTTTTTTTTGTCAACAAAGTTTCATTAATCTACCCCAAGGAGAAATTTTACAAGGCTTGAACATTACATTCAGGATCCATTTTACATTAAGCATAAAGAGAAACCCAATACTTAAAGCCCAAGATGAAGAACAGATTATGGTTGCTGTCCATCCACGTTTCAGCAGATGAAAAAACTCAAGACACGTGTTCCAAACGTGTCAATCATGCAAGGCGGCAGAGACGGCCACCGTAGTTCTTCACCGCTGGACTATTCTGATCAATTCTCCGTCCATTGCTTCTCAACCCTCGTAATCCATGGAACCCTCGCTGATAACGCCAAGACCTTTGATCTCCAACTATCGCTCCAACCTTCGATTGTGTTCTGGAAACTCCCTCTTTCGCCAATTATAATACAAGGATAATTCAGACCGTCATCAAGAGATCTTTTGTCGGACCGTCATCACAAGACACCGACTCTGCTAAACCTCTGTCAAAACCGGCCGATATCAAATCCAACACCACCGCTTCCCCTCCGCAAAGAAACTTTACTAAAAGCCAATCGGCTTCACATGAAAGTATAGATTCACTCTTTTTAAAGAGGATTAAGCGCATATCTATGAAAAGAAAGAGAAACCCAACACAAACAAATGGGATCAGAAATTTTTGCGAAAGAGAAGATCTAGACTAAAGTTTTATTATTCGATTCAAACCAGAAAAAAATAGAAATCATGAAGCTCAGAACTGTTTGAATCGAAAGGAAACACAACAACAAAAAAAGATACAACTCGCCTATGCGAACAAGACTATCGCCAAAGCGAAATTTACAATCGATCCTAAGATCGAACAAAACACAAAAACATAATCTTCTCCCCTGTGAAAGATTTTGATCGGGGAACAGGGGAGAGAGATTTCTCTCTCTAGGAGAGACGTTCTACTCTAAAGAGTATTAACTATTAACAATAATCATCATTCTAATAAAAGACCAGAAATAAATACACAGTGTTTTAGTTACTTATTTATTTATAGTGAGTAAAATACTATCCTCCCTAACCAATTTATTTCAGTTAGATGGATCATGGATGTCTTAAAAAATATTTGGATAAAAATATTTTTTTAATATTTATTTATTTATTTTAAATCGTTGAATTTATTGAATTATCATTAGTCTTAATTTAAATAATATTAAAATAATATATTTATAGTAATAATATTTTTTCAATATACGTGAAAACATTAAAAACTATATTCGCAGAAATTTTTGTTTGATACATTAAATTTCTTCATCTTCATATTGACGTAGCCAGTTATAATTTTGTAATTTCTAAAATTAATATAAGATATAAAAAAAATGGCTGATCGTGTTAATTTAGTTGACCTTGCTCTATTTTTCTATTTTTCACAAGTTTAATAAAATAAACTATTTTTACTTTATCTGTTGTGTATATATATATTATGAGCGTTAGAAATACTTTTTTAACAAGGAGACAAATCATTGTTTATGCTATCTTTTATCAGATTTGAGCCATGAAATCTCATATTTTATTCATTTTTTCTTATGTTATTTTGTTACTCGTTTTGATAAACGAGCGATCCAGAAGGTATATATCAATATTCGTTTTATGACTAACAATTTGAGGAATATATAAATATCAACCTAATTTTCAGTTTGCTGCATTATCAAAAGAAAAACTAAACTTCATTATTTATTATATAAAAAAAATCCTTTCTTTGCTGATATAAACTGTAGAAGCAAAAGCTAACAGATGTCACCGTACGGCCTATTTTCCTGGAAGATGCGAAGATGTTGGAAGAACAAGTTGCCTCATGGATTTCAAGACACTGACCCCGCTTTTTGATCAATGTAGTAGATGTGAGAACCATAAGATCAATGGTAAAGATGAACGTCGATGCCATTGCAGTTACGCTGCCAAATCCTGCTTTTAATTTCAGGCAGATGTCAACTATGGCATCCGATTTAAAAGGGCATATTTTAATTTTATTTTCTTATTAATATTTACAGAAATAAAATTTATGATTTTTTTTGTTAAAAAATTTATTTGTGGAAATTTTTAGTTATGACACTTTGAAAGCATTATGTCTGAATCTGACAAAGTTTTGTAAAATAATATGCATTCAAACATGAATATTGATGCTTTGTTTATGGAATTAAACATTTTACGAGAATCAGTACCAGAAGAAGTTTTTCTAAAAAAGAGAAAAAATGATGCTTGGAAAAGAACTAATTTGATGGATAAAAAGGTTAGGAAGATGAAAAACTGAGACAGAAGAATTAGAAACGTATAGGAACCATATATGGAATGGAAAAGTTTGTGAAATAGTTAAGAGCAGAAAGATAAAACGATGGAGAATATTTAAAACATCGTTGAGAAATTTAAAAGTTTCCATGTAAATAAGAGATGAGCTTGCACATTTTAATTGGTTGATTTTCCATGTTCATATGGACATTCTCAGAACTCTAGCCCATTATCTTTTATATATTGGGATTAGCGTTTTAGAGTATTAGCTAGTGGAACTAAAATTCTAGAAAGCTATGTGTGAAGTGTGATTCAGTCAGTATCGACTGTCCATAACTCCATGTTATGTTTTTAGCTTCTAAACATTATAATTTACTATCTATTTTTTTTTTCTCTCACAATTCTTTCAGTTTCGAGTGTCCATATCACTCGGACAGCACCAAGTATCAACCTAGATCAAACACAAACGGTTCAGAATTTAAAATGAATATGCAAAGACTTATTATATAAAAACGATAGCTTGTCCCTGAAAAAGTTATTGTTTTGACAGATGTGTTACACACTGATGCGAGGTCTGATTGGTTCGACTAGAAAGAAAGTGTCAGGCGGCTAAAATGATTTCGATCGTCATCTAAGTTCAGTTTCCACTCAGTTTTTCTTTCTTTCTTAAGCTCTGTATGGCCACTATAAAATCAATTGTATATAGGGCTTGTATATATTACTCTTTTTTTTTTGAAACACTGGCTTGTATATATTACGTATGCTTTCAAAACTATTGTAACTCAACGATCATTGAAAAAAAAAAGAAGAAAGAAACGTGGTGAATAAATCCCACAGAAATGAAATTATAGTTTGTTTTAGATAGAAAAAAAAAAAGAAAAACGAATTAAAGCTGGAATGACCGATAGAGACGGAGACGCCATGATTTATAAGTAGAAATGACACGTTGGAGCAGACTCAATCAATCTCTCACAAGTCACATCTCTATCAATAGAGAAAGACGCCATGATTTATAAGTAAAAACGTATGTTCGCTTTTCTTTTTTTCTTGTTCTCTCCCGTTTTTTTTTTTTAAATCTTTTTCATCCTTTTCAAAAATTAACGGTACCAAGATTTGTAGTAGACCGTGTACTTTAGACCATGATTAATTGGGTGTTCATAGAATGAAGTTCTTATCGAAAATTAAGAAATTGTTTTTTAATTTTAATTAAAAAACTAAGAACCGGTTATTAAATTCCTTATTTAAATACCAGTTTTTAGCTTTTTTAATTAAAAGTTAAGAAACAGTTTTTTAAATTCCGATAAAAACTTTATCCTAAGAACCCCGGGTTAATAAGACCATCTCCAACAATGATCTTTAGCACAAATCCTTAAGAAAAAAATTATTATAAAATTATGTGGGTCCCACTTCATTTATGTTTTTGTGCCAACAAAAGCTTTTAAACTCCCTAGTTAAGGATTCGATTTGCTGAGCCTCTTAACTATTTGCGGACTCCATTGACGCGGTCCGCGATTGGTTAGTTTTTTTTTGTTTTTTAAAAACAATCCGAAAAATAATAAAATAATCATAACTACTATTTTTAAGAATTTGTGTCTTTAGTATCACCATTGCTGTTGGCCTAATGCTCTTACCCGGTGATTGCTTCAGTAGTAATTGTCTGTGTGTGTATTTGATATTTATTTTCTGAAAAGGCTATAATCAATTTAGACATACATGCTATGATGTGCATTGTCATCACAAATTCATGTTTTGTCTTTTACATGCAAACATATGTGTATGATGAAAATAATCTATCCACTATTTGACATTTTGGAATTGGCGATCCGGAAAAAAAAAAGAATATATAAGCTTAAACATAAGTCATTACAACATTATAGCCATAGTTAGATTCAACAATATATAAAAGAGACGGTCTTAGATAAACTGAAAATGAGAATACTATAACTTTGGTTCATCGATACATCCGATGGTAGTAGTAATACGACAACTATCTCGTGAATCAGTTTTGCATTGGACACGTATGTACGCATGCTTCCAATATAGAACACAACTTCATCCTTTTCTCGTGAACGTTAACTTTCTTTAATGTTTTTTTTTTTTTGCATTTTCTTAGTAAAACCAAACAAAGGATTCGTCGTCTGGTATATATTTAAATTTGTTTCTTCATTTTTGTCGTCTTTCTTTCTAAAGTTTCGGTGTCAATGGTGCTTGTAACTTTGGCCTACTTTTAGTTGTCAGGTAGGTATCATATCAACGTCAATTATCCACGCGGCACTCTTATAACCTAGTTTATTTACCACACTGACCAGCTTCATGCATCTCTCTCTTTCTTCACATCAAACCTACTCGAACTACCTCTTCCGATCTATCATTATTATGTGTTTGTATCCTTGTCTCTTCTTTCTCTGCCATTACAAAGAGAACATTCAAATCTGAAACTTACCTTAGATTCACGATGTTTTGTTTCGTTAATTAATGTTTTAATTATTGTGTTAATTTGATGTTAGGTGACAACGAGGTTATTTAAATAACTTCAAGTTGGAATCAGAAACAAGTTCATCTTTTCTTCATTTACACAGGTACTATCCTCTCTGGTTTTGTTTAAATTTATTTATGTTTTCCGTCTTTCTTTAACAATTTTTAATTAGTTACCCATCCTAGGTAGCCAAGACCTTTTGTTTGTATTGGCTATTTAAAATTTTAATATCATTTTATTTCTTCAAAACCTCTGTTTTTAATTGCTAACTGAAGCATACATATTTTAATACTTTGGCTTGCTTTAGGGAGTTTTATATAATATGCATATATTATCTGGATGCATGGTCATCATTTTCATATCTTAACAAAATTATTATTCTCACTTCTAATGGTCTTTCATTTCTTACATTCCTTATGAATGTTATGAATATTATACTACACGTTGAGGAGAATAATCTGAACATAAGCTTTCTTTTAATGATGTTAAGGATGAAGGAGACATCTAATATTCTTATCATCCCAATTTATACAATACTTAATTTTGTGAGATTCGTACGGACGAAAATTTGCAATTTAATAGGAGAGTCATTGTGCTGTCCCCAAAGACCAGTTCAAAATGTTAAATTACTGGTAGTGCAAATGTGAAGGTTCTTCCCTCAGACCTGACGTCAAAGTGTTGAAACACATTCTTAAAATTAGTTATAAACAATTAGAAGTGTTTGATGCATAGCCATCCTTACCTTATCCAACACGTTGGGGCTTTTAATTAATTTATTTATAATAATTCTTTCGTTTATATCACTTTCTTTTGCCTCATTACTCGTTAAAGTTGGTGTTTCTTAGTGTTTAGTAAGAAATAAAACAATGTGGTATAGGTAGATTGAGATAAAGATGGTGATGCGAACTGTGGATATACGGTCAGACACCGTGACTAGACCAACTGATGCGATGCGTGAAGCAATGGGAAGCGCAGAAGTAGACGATGACGTCCTCGGCTACGACCCAACGGCTCGACGTCTTGAAGAGGAGATAGCCAAGATGATGGGGAAAGAAGCGGCTCTCTTCGTGCCATCTGGTACAATGGGGAATCTCATATGCGTTATGGTCCACTGCGACGTGAGAGGCAGCGAGGTGATTCTTGGCGACAACTGTCACATCCATGTTTACGAGAATGGAGGGATATCAACGATAGGAGGCGTGCA
The DNA here is from genome assembly GCF_000695525.1 of Brassica oleracea var. oleracea. Lineage (NCBI taxonomy): Eukaryota > Viridiplantae > Streptophyta > Magnoliopsida > Brassicales > Brassicaceae > Brassica > Brassica oleracea. Next base: position 39,802,105 of record NC_027755.1, read on the forward strand.
TCCCAAGACAATCAAGAATGAAGAAGACGGGACAATGGACTTGGGGGCTATAGAAGCAGCTATTAGAGACCCTAAAGGAAGCACGTTTTATCCATCAACAAGGTTGATTTGCTTGGAGAACACACACGCCAAGTAAGTTTTGCTCATGTTATTTATACTTGATAAAGCTTAGCTTGTCTCTTATGAGGGTTTGATGCAGCTCCGGTGGGAGATGTTTGAGCGTGGAATATACAGATAGAGTTGGAGAGATGGCGAAGAGACATGGTTTAAAGCTTCATATCGATGGAGCTCGCATTTTTAATGCTTCCATTGTAATGCACTCATCTCATTTATCTCATCTGTTTTGTTACAGTAATGGTCGGTATTGAGATTTTGGAAGCTATAGATAGTTTAGTAACGTTTTAATAAGAAAAAGGCTTTTTTTAAAAATAAATTTGGGAATCTATATTTATGTAAGTTGTTTTAAAATTTTTGGAGAGCGTAGATCAATGTTTCAATTGTTTATGCCGAGAACCGGCCATGTTAACAATATACATTATAATAAGTTTGAACTAGAATTGTGACATATAACACCATTAATACAAACCACTAGACTAAAATGTTATGGAATCTTTTTTTTGTAGGCACTTGGAGTTCCAGTCCATAGGCTTGTACAGGCTGCTGACTCTGTTTCGGTACCATTTTCTCTCTTTAACCTCTGAAATGTTTAGCTAAAAAGATAACTGAGACTCATTTACACATGTACACTCTTGCTTCAGGTGTGTCTCTCTAAAGGTCTTGGAGCTCCGATAGGATCTGTAGTCGTTGGGTCACAGAGTTTCATAGAAAAGGCAAAAACGTTAAGAAAAACATTAGGTGGAGGAATGAGACAAATAGGCGTCCTGTGTGCAGCCGCTTTGGTCGCACTTCAAGAGAATCTCCCAAAGTTACAATTTGACCACAAGAAGACAAAGTTGTTAGCTGGTACGTACTATCTAGTCTCTACTAATTGACCGCCAAGAAAGAAAACTTAGTAATGTATACCTTTGCAGAAGGGTTGAATCAAATGAAAGGGATTAGAGTGAACGTTACAGCCGTGGAGACCAACATGGTGTTTATTGTCACAACTCTTGTACTTGTTATCAAGACTGCTATGTTGTTTAATTATTGTCTCAAATTCAGTTATTCATGGATATGGAGGATGGATCAAAACTTACCGCTGAGAAACTGCGCAAGAGTTTAACTGAACATGGCATTCATGTCATCCCGGAAAACTCGTCCCGGTATGTCTCACACGAACAGAGTTTGATTGTTGCGTTTACATGTAGAGAAAATAGTTATTGAAAATTTATATAATCTAGAAATATAATACGTTTACATGGAATGTGGTTTGTAGGATCAGAATGGTTATACACCACCAGATAACAACAAGTGATGTGCATTACACATTGTCTTGCTTACAAGTAAGAATATTATCATATTTCTCTGAACTGAACACTTTCTAACAGTAAAACTTATGTTTACGAGAATTGGTATTTTTATTTTGGCAGCAAGCAGTGCAAATGATTCAGGAACCAAGCCGGAACTGATCTGTCCAAACCGAAAATGTTTTTTTTTTTTAAATTATAAATGTTGTTTGTTCCATGCACCTTTTACTTAAAATTTCAAGGATTGATAGAATTGAATTTGTCACTCATTTCTTCCATTTTGATTAGTAACCAAAACTAATGGTCTCAAGAAACCTTAAAAACCTCCTTCTTTTTTTCTCCTTTCTTTTTGTTGTTTCGAGAGATCGGAAGAAGAAACAGAGTTACCCTACCCCATTTGTTGTTTATGAAAAAATGGAAAGTTTTACTGTCAGTTTTATCCTATTCCTATCAAGTAACCCAAACAGCTGGAATAAAAAAACAAAAAAATGTGGTTACCTCATTTGAAGATAACTTGAGAAATAGAATAATTTTTTAGTGGTGTGGTGCCGAATCAGAAAGAGGATAAATAGTAGCGAATGTCGCATATTTCATAAATAGTGGGAAGTAAATGAAAATTATAGAGAGTTGGAGGGTGTACTCTATAAATAAAGGAATAAATGGTAGTGGATGTTGAATGTTGAATAAATAGTGGGGAACTAAATAAACATTGTAGAGAGATAGAGGGTGTACTCTGTAAATTAAAGATAAACCCTACTTATCATGTCAAACCCCCAGAAACACAAAAAAACACACGCACAGGCACAGTCATTGTTCCTAAAATCGAAGAAGAAGAAAAGACCAAACGGTGAGTTACTTTACACTCTTCTCTCTTCACTTCTCCAGATTCGTTATCTAAGAACAAGTCTCTCTAGTGCTACCTGCTCAAACCTATCTCTCTAGTTTTAATGAATTTTATACCAATTGTTGTGTGTGTGTGTTTTTTTTTGGATTCCACAGGTTTGTTTGGTTATGAGATTCTAACAGAAAGTGTTCTCTGCTTTTTGTCAAAAAAAAAGGTTCTAAATTTTCGAGAGATGACGTCATCAAACCTCCTACTCGAGGCCCACTTCTTGCCCATTCCAAACCCGTCTCGTTTCCGTTCCGTGCAGAAAGAAACTGTTCTGAGATACACTACCTTGCACAGTAGCAGTCTCTGCATTGAACCTGTAGATGATGATCACTATAGAGCCACCAACAACAAAGCGAAACCACCGAGGATGGTTTTCTCATCAGATGGACCAATCACAGAGAACAAGCAAGACGCAAACAACGACATCCTCCACAGCCTCTGCACCTACGGGAAGCTAACAGACGCCTGCAAACTCGTCGAGGTCATGGCTCGTCACAACCAACTCCCTCACTTCCCTTCCTGCACCAACCTAGTCCGCGGCCTAGCAAGAATCGACCAAACCGATAAAGCAATGTGTATACTTAAAATCATGGTGATGTCCGGTGGAGTTCCGGACACCATCACATACAACATGGTCATCGGTAACCTCTGCAAGAAAGGCGATCTGAGATCCGCTTTGTCCCTCTTAGAAGACATGAGCCTGAGCGGGACATCTCCGGACGTGATCACTTACAATACACTGATCCGGTTCATGTGTGATAACGGGAACGCAGAGGACGCGGTTGAGTTTTGGAAACGTCAGTTACTTAACGGTTGTCCTCCTTACATGATCACCTTCACTGTGCTGGTGGAGCTTGTGTGTAGATACTGCGGGAGCGGTAGAGCTATAAAGGTGTTGGAGGACATGGCGGTTGAAGGTTGTTATCCTGATATTGTAACGTATAACTCTCTTGTGAACTTTAACTGCAGGAGAGGGACGTTGGAGGATGTTGCATTGGTGATTAAACACATTTTGTCTCACGGAGCTGAACTCAACACCGTGACTTACAACACGCTCTTGCATTCGCTCTGTTCGCACGGGTACTGGGACGAAGTTGATGAGATCTTGAGCATAATGTACGACACTTCGTACTCTCCTACGGTTATCACTTACAACATTTTGATCAACGGTTTGTGCAAGGCGGGGATGTTGAGCCGCGCGATCGATTTCTTCTACCAGATGCTGGAGCAGGGATGTTCGCCTGACATCGTCACTTACAACACGGTTCTTGGAGCAATGTCTAAAGAGGGAATGGTCAACGAGGCGATGGTGTTGCTTGGTTTGCTGAGGAAGACTAGGTGTTGTTCTCCTGGGCTGATCAGTTACAACTCCGTGATCGATGGGTTGGCTAGGAAGGGTATGATGGAGAAAGCGTTGGCGCTGTACAATCAGATGGTGGAGGCTGGAGTGTGTCCTGATGATATAACGCGCCGGTCTTTGATTTACGGGTTCTGCAGGGCGAACTTGGTTGAGGAAGCGAGTCAGGTTTTGAAGGAGACGAGTAATAGAGGGAATGGGATTAGAGGGAGTACTTATAGGTTGGTGGTTCAGGGGCTGTGCAAGAAGGGAGAGATGGAGATGGCGGTGCAGGTTGTTGAGATCATGCTGACGAGTGGGTGTAAGCCGGATGAGAGGATATATACAGCGATTGTTAAAGGTGTGGAGGAGATGGGAATGGGGAGTGAGGCTGGTGAGTTGCGGAAGAAGCTTAGGCAGTGGAAACTCTTGAGAGAAGTGTAGGGAAAATGTGTTCAAGGTTCTTTTGTTGGTTGTACAGGAAACAAGTTTTGTTAAGTCTGAACTGGTTTGAATTAGAGATTAGCTTATGTCTTGTCTCCACTAGTTTAGTATGTTCCAGTGTCTTGTTATGTTTCTGGTCACTCTTTTGCGTTTATTTCTCTTAACTGTATTATCTTCAGCCTCAGATTTCAAGTTTTATGTCAGTTATATGGTTATGTAAGTTGTATATTCGAAATCTCGAACAGTGATTTGCAAACTCAAAATGGGATAAGCACAACCTTGCAATGATGGTTACTCTTAGGCTTGTGCGCATTTATCCAGGATGGAACCCAAAAATGGGATTTGGTTTGGAGTCGGATCCTACCGATTATCCAAACCGATATCAAATGGGTATTAACTATAATATAGTTTGTAAACTTATAAATATTAATTATATTTAATTTAAAAAAATCAAATAATTTTAAAATATTATTTATAAATTGAAATATCGAAAATGAATTACCAAAAAACTTTTTAATCGAAATATTTAAAATTATCCGAACTATTAAAAAAAAAATCAAAACTTGAAAATTCTGATATTTATCCGAAAACTCAAATATTCTAAATCTTTAACCCGAATAAACCAAAAATTCAGAATCTAACCGGGCCGATTGAGATCCAAAATTACCTCAGATATTTTAGCCATATTCCAATTTTTTACCCAAACCTAATCGAAAACCGAAATAATCAAACCAAAATCGAACCAAGAACCGAATGCCCAAGGCTAGTTACTCTTAAAACTTCTCAAATCACTTTAGGTTTATAAGACACAAGTTTCAGCATGAGTTCAAGTAAACTCTATCTTGGTTTCAGTTCCAAACTTAAAATAAGCAAAAAGCAAACTCAAGCTCTTTTGCAATGTTTCAAAAGTAATCTATTTTGGGCGCAGGTGTAGTAACATCTTCCCACGTTAAGACGAGCCCACACTCACCACAAACCGTGCTGCTATCAACTTTTCTTCCTTGGGCTATGAATGTACGCTGATGCGCCGTTCTAGTGCAGTTGGGGATCACAAAACGACTTCTGTTGAACCTCTTTGGGAGCCGTGGGGGCACTGTTTGTGGTGAAGGCAAAGGTTTTTGGAGCTCTGGAGCTACACGCTGAACTCCTTCCCACTCAAACGCTCTCCTGTAAACTTCCCAGGCCTTGTCTTTTTCTTCCTTTGTCAGTTTCTCCTCTTCATTTTCTTTTAGCAATGTCTCATGCTCATGTAAACTAGAGATCCAACTCATAGTAAAATAAAGGACAGAGTGTGAGAGTCATAAGGACAAGTAGCGTTGAAAACCAAAGACAGATTTGTCTTGCAAACTTACTTGGGGTTGTGTCTCTGTAGTAAGTTCTCCATCATCTTGTCTGAGCAGCAACCAACCTTCTGTGAAGTGTTTTGGCTATCTTCAGCTTCGTCAAATTCAAAAAGATGCAACATCTCTTCTTTGGAGATGTTCCTATGCACTTGTTGTCTATCCACAACTCTTGCAGCACGCCCCTCCTTAGTCACTTGCGGTTTATATATCTTCTCTTCAATAGTCCCACGTGCCATCAACCTGTAGGCAAATACTGGCTTCTTCTGACCATACCTCCAAGCTCCATATATAGCTTGAAGATCATAAGTTGGATTCCATGAACCATCGACTATGATCACACGGTTAGCAGCATAAAGATTAATCCCAAGGGATTCAGCTCTGGTTGAGATTAGTGTGCATTTCACCCTTTTGTTTTCAGGCTCATTGAACCTATCAACCAGCTTCTGGCGTTCTGAGCTTACGGTTTTTCCATCAATTCTGCATCCATGCAAGAGAAGTTAGGTCCTGTTCAACGCCATGATGCTATAATATGAAAGAACAAGATACTAACCTGTACCAGTCTTTACCCTTCTTCCAGAACTTTCCTTGTTTGCCATTACGAGGTAGCCTTGAAAGATAAAGTTCTATGAGATCCAGTGTTGGGATACTCTGGCTAAACACGAGGGCCTTATCACCCACATCAGCACACATGGTTAAAATATCCAGCAGCAAGATCATTTTGCCACTATAGTCCGAGTCCTTGTAGTTAGTTTTGTCAAGTGAGTCCACCCACCAGTCCTGGCAAAAAGACTTGATTAGAATCATGACAAATAATACAGTGAAGCTGAGAAGACTATAACAGTTACCTCATGGAGGTAGCCATCTACTTCGTCTTGCAAACCACTCATAGTTCTTTGTTTCTCTGTCAGTATCCAAAACAACAACAATGACACACAAACTGTTAATTTATATACAAAAGGTTTTGAACTTGCTATAAATGTAAATCTAATACTCCCTCTGTCATAAAAAGTGTTTTATTTTTGTTTCAAAAAGAACGTCATTTTGTATTTTCATTGCAGAATTTTAAATAAGAGTATAGTTTTATCTTCATTGTATTAATACATTAATTAAAGAGAAAAAATATTTGGTATATTAATAGAAGGTAAAATAGATTTTTAAATGATTTCTTAATATGCCTGAAAAACTCTAAATGAGAGTTACCTCCCACAACCATGTGGCAGTCTATATGTTCATCACTTGAAGCGTCATCTGGAATATCAACAATGCTAGCTCGGTTAGGGACAGTATTATTCTCATACAAACACGCAGACTCATCATCACTATTCTCTGCCTCGTGCCTGATAACCTGAAATAAAATCATATGAACACTCCGACGTGAGCCTAAAAAGGTATATTCCTCCGTAAATTTATATCTTAAATTACATGAAAGTCAGCATAATATTAACTAGACAAAAGTTACCGCAAAACACAAACAATATGAGACTAATTCTCGAAAACCAGGCTCACTAATTAATTAAGACTTATATTTTCATTATCCCCTACAGATAACGGGTGACACTACCTAAATTGTAACCCCAAGAAGTTTTCAATAAAACATATGCTACACTCAGTGGCGGATCTAGGAGAGTTTATAGCTGGGGGCACCATCATAAAATTTGAACTAGTTGGGGGCACTAGCACAGGATTTGAATGAGTTAGAAACCATTCTCACAAGATTAGTTACGGAAAATAACAAATGAACTGGGGGGTACGTGACCCCGTTGGTAACCAACGTACATCCGCCCCTGGCTACACTATACTACCAGAAGAAGAAAATGATATGCAAAACAGACCTGTTTAGATCTTGTCTTGCGTCTCTTCCGATTCAAATGAAGTCGAAGTTGACGATCAATATTTATATCATCATCCTCTCTGACCTGTTGGTGATTTAATGTCATATTAAGAAGCCGCCAGAAAAGGTAATACTTCCAAAAGTAGAATGCTTATTCACATATATCAAAGAAGTAAAGTCGGAAGATAATTACCCTTTTATAGTTTTTCTTTTGTTCTTCAGCTAGGGCAAGCTCTCTTTCGTTTTCCATTGCATCAGCAAAAAAGGTACCTTCCAAGACTGCATCAATCTCTTCAATTTCCTCCACCTGAAAAAAAAAAATACTGTGAAAATCATTCTAGTATGGCTATGATATAGGATTATCAAGTCCGATATTTTAAAATCTCCAACATGAGATCTTCAAAGATAACTTGCCTCCCAAGGTTGTAAATAATGTCTTGCATCATATGAATGAACTTGGCTTAATGCTTTTCCCTGATAATTATTTGACATCTACTTGGCTTACTGTTTTTATCTTAATAATTAAAAACCTACATTATAGTGTAAGTTGTGTTTCCTATCCTGACCAGGGTACAACAATGGACCATAAAAATTTCATAAAATTATTATGGCAAGTAGGTCTGAGACGTCATGCTTAACGCTTTTTTTACTTGGAGCGAAGAAAATTCAGCAGATGAATTATACTCAAAATCATCATCAGCATCAGGACTATCAAGAAAAATAAAAGCATATATAGATGAAAATTTAACCTCATTGACTCCTGGAAACTCGAATCCCATGGCTGCAGCTTGTTGTGGAGTGCTTGCCGAGTAAACAGAAGCCCAATTCTTACTACCAAAGGAGACAGCCTCATCCTTTTTTTCCGTAAAAACTTTGTTGAGAGATGACCAGTCAAGTTCAGATGGTCCAGCTAGAGATTCTTTAACACCATCATCAGCAAACTTTTTCTCCAGAAACCCACTAGCTCCCTCCTCCAAAAGTTTCCCATGTCGTCTACACCAGAATATGTTTAGATATATATACCATCCAGTTGCATTACTAAAAGTTGAAGATAAACAAAACAAAACAAAACAAAACCTACTTTCGGACAGGACGGTGTGTGTGAAGAAAAGTCTCTGCGTTTGCCAATGATTCCACTGTTTCTTCTGTTACCTGAGTCCCAACCCAGTGGGTTCTTTTTTTCCAAAATTCTGTGTGGCAACGACTAGGGGCTTGACTTTCAATCATTTTGTACAACTTTGGAAGTTCGACTCCAGCACCATCAAGTTGTTCCTTTGAGAAAGAAAAAGGGAGAAAATAAATTTGTAAGTTCTTTAAAAAAAAGCAATTTGTAAGTTTTTTTTTTTGAATGATAAATAAACCTTATTGTTAAATTTGGTGAAAAAATAGAGGAACCATACCAACAAGTTTGCACTTTTAATTTCAAGATTATCAAGAGTTTCCTCCCATACGTCTTTAAAAGTCATCATTTCAGCTGATACAGATTTATCCAGCTAAAAACATGCACGTTCAAAGATGTTTCATAGAAGAGAACAAAGGAACTTGAAGCTATGAGCCTATGATGGTAATAAAAATAAAAAAAAGATAAGTTAATTAACCTCAACACCACGGAGTGTGCGTGCTAGTTTCTCCCTAACTTCACCCTCTACTTTAGCAAGAGACTCCTCTTCAATTGCTTTTTGAGCTTCTGCCGCCTGAAGACCAATCATTGAGAGTGAGTTTAAGAGCTGGAGACTAAAATTGGCATATCAAGATCTCATGCAAAAGGAAGAGATTAATATATACCTTACTCTCTACTCCCACAAGCTCTGAAATCAACTCGTCTATCTCTTCCTCGCTCAGAGGTTTCTGCATGATAATAGACTAATAATTGAGAATTATATTAGATCATGCTGCCACTACAACGACAACAAAAATGAGCAAGAGATATCAATGTTGCTAACCTCAAGATCCAACTCATCATCATGTCCCATCAGCAATTGTTCTTCATCATCAGAAAGAGAAACACAACTTTCAGATCTTGTATCAACATCCTGCATCTCCTCATCTTGATTGTTGTTTTCTTCCATCTGTTGGTCATCTTGCATCTCCATTGGATCCTCGTTTTCCTCTCTTGCATCCATCTCTAGGAGTACTTTTCCCTTCACTTCCTACTGAAAAACCATTGATAGCCAAAACAGTCAGTTACAAGTTTAAATAATTGGTCGTCCACGCGTAGAAGCTAACAAGTACATGTGTGCATAAACCGTATCAGGCATTTATTTATAAAGAGGATATAATTGAATTCTAGTTGAAAAAGCAAACATGCAACCCTAAAAGATGAAATATAAATTCATATCATTCTCCTAACACTCCAAGTTTGAAAATTACAACGACGAACCGCATGGAAAGGTATTGATTAAATTTTGGGATAAGGTCTGATCATTTTATGACTTCTCATCAACCACACATAGAGGATATCAAACACTCCTTAAGATCTATGAACCACTCCATGACAAAAAAAAAAAGGAGAGGGCGATAAGGTTAAGGCTAAGGAGAAGAAGAGAGGCTTTACCAAAAGTGAGAGAATCCTGGTGCAACTCTCAGTGCAGAGAGAAAAGAGTGATCACTGAGAGCGCAAGAGAGCGTTTTGTTAGGGTTTGGGTTGTGGGAGACAGAACCTTTGGCAACGGATGGTTGGGGATTTAAAACTGTTGGCCGCGCTGAGATGTGTGGAGATTGTTTTGGCTTCAGATGTTTAAAAGTTGATTTTTAGGACAGGAAGAGACGTGACTAGTTTTGGTAAAAAAGTCAAATTACAGCTTTTTTCTTTTATTTATTTCCTTTTTTCCATTCAGCAAAGGTCAAAGATACTATAAGAGCATATTGGGTATCCTTCCATACTAAATTGAACCAGAGAATGTAGTCAACCTTGTTTATGGTATAAATGGGAAAGTTGAGCTGCTTACTACACATCTAGTGGTCTTTTTCCAGGAAATTAATTTTACTATAATTTGATTAAACAAAAACAAATTGGATTATTTTATCCAAAAAAAAACATCTAACTAAAAATCATCCAAACTTTTAATAAAATAAAAATCAGAGTTACAGAAATCTATTTAAAAAAAAAAAGTTGGTAGTTTAGTTTGAATCCAATTTATGTCATTCATTTTCTTATAAAATGCATAGCTTTTCATCAATCTTTCGAAATACAGTCCAGTGCTTTTAATTTCTTCTAGAAAATCAACCTTATATAATTTTTAAACTAAAGCCTTGTTGACCTTTTTAGCTCGTAAAAAATGTTTTTATTTACAACTTTAGTGTACATACAAATTTACATGGATCAACAGCCTTTGAGCAAGGGGCCTACTAGCGGCTGTCTTAGGATAACCCAATGAGTTTCGAAACATGTGGGCTTGGTTCAAAACAATTAAAGATATAGAAAAGGCCCAAATAAAAGACAACGCAAAAGCCCAAATACAGTAGTGGATTTAGGGTTTTATTAGGAAGAGAACTTCTATTGGAGTTTTCGAGTGGGAGGCGAGAAGGTTTTTAAGTTTGGGGGGTGAAGAATCAATCAATGGCGAAATACAATGAGATAGCGAAGAAGAAGAGGGAGGCGAAAGCGGATAGGAAGCGAGCAATCCACGGCGATCCACTCACTAATAAACTGAAGTCCAGAGCTCCCGTTGTCGCCGTCTCCGGTAAACGTCAGAAAAAACTCCTTCGCAAATGGCGCAGAGTAAGAATCTAACAAAGCCTTATTGCCACTTAGTTGGTTTTTTTCAAAATTGAGTAGAAAGTTTTACTAATAATAATTGTCGTTGGTTGGTAACAGGAGCAGAAAGAGATGGTTGAGAAGGGTCTTGTTACTATGGAGGACGTAGAGATGGCTTCTGCTGAAGGTTAAATTTACTGACCTTTTGTTTTTGACTTGTTGCTAATTGATCTCTTTGACTTCAAAACTTTTTTTTTAGAGATTGCAAGCAGTTTGAATTTAAAATCTGAAACTTCTTGCTTAGAGCATCTCCAACCCATAACACTATTTTAGTGTCAAAATCACACTATTTTAGTTTAATTTCAGCACTAAAAAAAGTGTTCTCTCCAACCATAACACTAAACTTCAAGCTAAAAACTATTTTATAATATTATATTTATTTATGTTTTTTATTTATCATTTATTTAATTGTCGGTTTTATTAATAAAATAAGTAAATAGTGTTTTAGCGGGATGAATACTTGTCGCATCAAATTTGGTCTAAAATTATAGTGTTGCACTAAAACGGCGTAATTTTTAGTGTTGGGATGGAGAAGGTTTTTGTTTCAAAATCACACTAAAATAGTGTTTTTGAGTTGGCCTTAGTTGTCAAGGCTTTGTTTGCATTTTCTTTGATATTGCAACTTCTTTTATTTTTTCATTATTGCTTGACTAAAACTTGTTTTTCTTATCTCGTCTCATAGTTGCATCAGAAGACTCCGAGAAACCTGCAAGAAAATTTAGCGTGAAGAAGACAATAAAGCTCAATAAACTAAAGAATAAAGGTAAACATTGAGTTTGCAGGCTCTCTTATATCTCATTTGATCTCAATGCCTATTGTTTACTTGATACAAATATGTTCCTTGTAAGCAGGCAACAAGAAGAAAAGCCAGAAAGCTGGTGGCAAAGTATCTACTGATCAGATGCTAGAATGATCAGACTTGGAGTGTTTCAATAGGATTTCAACTTTTGTTACCTTTTCGAATCCTATAGTTTTTCTATTTCTAATATGTTCTCGCTTACAAAGATCCCATTTTGTATTATGACTCGGGTGCTGATTCGGTTCTTCTGTCAAAGAAGTGTGCATCATATCAAATTTGCAATATCACTATTTCAGTCTCCGAACCTTCTCTGCCGATTCAATTACAACTCCCAGATGGCAAAATCTGTTCAACGTTTGCCAACGTTTAGAAACGCTAAACACTCGAAAGGCCTATGATTACTTTCATAAATTAGACAAAAGAATGCTAAACTGACAAATGTAAATTAACCATCATCATATGAAAGAGATAACAAGTCACACACCACCATTTGAAAACTTTAATAGCTTCATAAACGACCTTTAAAACATTATATAAAATACCAAATCCATTGAGTGATATTTGCAACATAATTTTCACTGGATGTTTTTACTTGCATAGAAATACCTTAAAGCAGTTAAAAAAAAAAAAACAAGCCAAAGAAACAAAGCATCCTACTGAAGCAGATTGAAGTAGAAAGCTTCCATTGTGTGCACATGACCTTCCACTCTAAATCCCATAAGAACTGAGCAAAACTCGAGAACCATAGGAACTGGTCTTGCTCTAGGAAAACCACATGAAACCGGTTTTGCTCAGGGGAACCCGAAAAAAAAACTAAACCCCCATTAAACCGGCTGCTCCAAGAACTTACAACTTTTAGGTACTGCAACATATATATCCAGTTGCTAGTACAACCAAACTGTACAGAGAAATGTTTATTCTTTCACAGAGAACCATATCATCTCCCTGCGGAGACCAATGTCTTCTCATCATTGGCGCTCATGGATGAATGAGGAACAGGAAGACCTGGTTTTGAAGCGGGGACGGGAGCTTCTTCTTCCTCAACTGGTACAGCCCTCGGTGTGTAACTAAAGTTGAGTTCTTTGTTAGCTGCAAGCGCCACAAGCTCCTTCTCTTCAAGCCCTTTGGTCGGTCCGAGGCTGCACCTATCTGGACTATGCTTCGCCAACGCATCTCTGAACTTCTTGATCTGAACATAACAAAAAAAAAATCGATGATTATTATAACTGAATGATGATCTCTTGAGTTAATGTGGAGATGATGAGAAACGTTACCGTAGCATTTGTGCAGCTGAAGCTGCAGACACGACCATGAGCGCCTCGGTAGAATCGGAAGAAAGGGAGGACGTGGACACCGAGACTGTAACACATGGACTTGTGCTCCTCGTAGTTCACCTGAAGAAACTGCACATCAGGGTTCTGCTCTGCCAACTGACATATCTGCAACAATCACAAACCATAACGATTATAAAAATTTGATCTTTTTTTTCTAGCATCCAAAAAAAAGTGAATCTTTATTATCATACCTTAGGATGAAGAGCCTTGCATCCACCACAGCCAGGAGAGAAGAAGTCAACCACAACGAGCTTATCACCAGCGTTGGTTAGAGAGTCAACAAGCTCCTGAGCTGAAGAGATCTCTCTCATGTTCTCTTTCAGACCCTTCTCCCACCATTTCTGAGGCGTCCCGATCCTCAGCGTCGTCTGTAAACAATATGTAAAGATCACTTCTTTTTTTTTTAACAGATCCGAAAACCCTAAATCCACAAAGTCAAACCCTAAAAAGCTAAAAAGGTATAATCTTTAGTATCGATTTCGTCTGAATTAGATCTCGCATGTGTGTACCTGAGCTGTGATGGATGATGATCGGGAGCTCTGGAATTGATTAAAAGGCTTCAGCTTGAGAGAAGGGAAGCTCTTTCTCAGACCGAAACTCACAGGTGATGAGACAGAGTAATCATCTGCATGGTGGTGTTGATTCACGCAAGCTCCTCGGAATATCAGATTCGTTCTGCTAATTGCTGCTTCCGCCATTAGAAGAAAAGTAATCAAATTTAGAACGAGAAGAGACTCTAGAAGAAGAAAAGCAACTCTCTCTCTTTCTCACGGAGACAACGTGTCTTCTCAGCAATCTTTAATCGCCAGCAGGGCTTTTGTTTTTTTTTTTGTTTTTTTTTCTCTTGCACGAGAAAATTTATAAGGAAAAATGGAAAAGGAATGAGTTTTCTTCTGGAGGAGGAGAAAGCTGTTTGTTTTTCGTTAGGAGATCTGGACCGTTCGATTTGGATTTGAAAAGTTTTTTAGATCTGACGGTTGGTTTTTGTGATAATGAGTTGGAGTCGGTCAGAGATTAAAAAAAAAAACTGATTATGGATAAGGTTCACGAGTTTTCCCGGATGTTAAGCAGAATTATCTAATCTTGGAATCGGATTATGTTTTTTTTTATTTACCGTGTTTTAGTGTGAAAATGAGCTGATGAATAGTAGTATACGCTTATTCAATTTCATTAATGTAAATAAACATATACTCCGTTCATTTTATAAAGTTGCATATTTTAAAGAAAAATTTTGTCTCAAAAAAATTTATTTTTTACATTTTAGATGCATGTTTTATTAACTAATTGCAAATTTTTAAAAACTTAATTGTACTTATTAGATTTTTATTGGTTTAAAATTATAAATAAAAATAAATAAATAAAAAAATTATGCAAATTTAGTGTGTTTTATTAAAATGTGTGAAAAATTTAAAATATGTAACATTTTAAAACGGAAAGAGTATATATCGGTTTTCATGTTTCTCACTTTACAAAAGATTAGATTCAACATTTGCATATCTTCATTTGCTTTGCATGGATTAAATTAACTCATTGACTAATCTGCTAGAATTACAGAAAAGAAAATGAAATTAAAATTTTAAATTTTTCAATTATGTGATGTTCCATCCCTAGAATGAATGGTAGACAAATAGAAAGGTTATGGGCCTCGTGAATATTTGTGTTGTATGTGAAATGAGTATATTTTTTGAAGAAAATATGTGAAATGAGTGTATAAACGACAATTAGCGTAAACGATATTTAATAGAAAAGTAATGGTTCATATTTGGATTTGGAATTTAAGGAAGCAAGTTAGCCAACGCATGAAAATAATAAACATTTTACTGAAAAAAAAAGTGAAAACTGTTCCGGTGGCCGGCGTGCATCTCGCCGTCGGTCGCCATCTCTGTTTCTATTTTGTTTTTGTTATCTTTGTATCATATAATCGATCTTTAGATCGAAATAAACTTCCGGTTAGCGGATTACCCTTTCGTAAGGCGACTTTTGTTTTACCGACTTGTTCGGGTTTCATATCATCCCTTTCACTGATCTTCATTTCAATTCCGATGGCTATTGATCTGATATCTTTTTTCATCGTTTCAACTTTATCTCTTCCTAAAAGAATCAGACTTCACATGATATATCAGCCGTGTTCTATGTCGTCGAAGTGAAGCATCTTGGACTGGAAGAAGAGTGAGTTTGATGGATTTATAAGTCTCTATGAAGAAGATTCAGCAGAGTTGGCGTTTGACAACGGTCCAACAAAGAGTCTCCTTTCATCCCGACTTGAACTTCCTATGTGTTTAATTAACGGTGAATCAAGGTCCCTCTGATCAATTTGTCTCGGTTTGAGTGAAAGGCGTTTTCCAAGTGAGTACAAGCTTTAGTTGACTTGAAGTCTTGCGGAGGTTCTGATGGAGAGCTTCGCCGGCGAGCTACTCCTCTTCGGTGGTGGAGCCAAGGTTGGGGGAATCAACAGGTGTCTAACATGCGTCCTAGTATCCAGCCACGTAATGCCAACATATGGGGATCTGCTTACACGTGTTCGTTAGATTGTATGCTCTATTTTCAGATTGTTCACGTGTTGACTTTAAGTCTAATTAAATATTGTACTCATGTTTAGCCAAAAGGCTTAATGAAAAGTATGTTGACAAAAAAAAGAAAATGTATTCAGGCCCATTCCACGTCACGTGGGTCTCACTGCCTCCACCACCTTTAATCTCTTTTTCTTTCTATAGTTCTAATCTAAATATTGCATGAAAGGAACTTGTATAACCCTACACTCCCTACACTCATGACGATAGTCAGTACGTTACAAGAGAGATATTTAATCGTAGCTAAATAACAAAGTCCGAGTGTTGAGAAACACAAACTTGACGTGGACCAAAACATAACAATGACTGTGATTATTAGTGTTAATGCACAGCATAAATTAAAAAAGATAGTTGAATAATTAAATGACTAATATGTTGCGATTAAGTATTTTGGCAAAATGAAAAGATATAAGAGTAAGTAAATGTATAATTGTTGCACGAAACAAAAAAAAACTATGCCATATGTTGTCCAATACGAACAGCAAAATACAAGAGCCACAATTTTGTGAAAGGTGACAAAACGCAGCTACCTATTCTTTCTTCATTTTTATTTTTTTGTAGTGATCACCATATTTTTGTACTTCACATGAAAAGTTGCATTAATATCATCAGGTCGGCCGAAGCGCTGAATAATATCAATATTACAATTAATCTCTGAATTGTCAGTCGGCCAAATTAAGCTCGTAGTTTTTTTTTTTTTTTTTTTTTTTTTTTTTTTTTTTTTTTTTTTTTTTTTTTGCTAAAAAATTAAGCTCGTAGTTGGTTCTTTGTTTTGAACAAACGTCAATTAAACTAAAAAAAAACAAAGAAACTTAAAAGAACAAAACACCATTTGAAACAAATATTTATTTAATTGTTATATATTGATTATGTGAATGAATAGTTATTTTTTATACTCGTGTTTATACTACCTCAATATTTAGCCACTACCATCAGCACTTGTGATTCCAGAGACAGGGTGAAGAGAAACAATGTGTAGCTACTGCCACAATCTAAAATTCCTGAGGCAACACCTGAACATAGAAAAAATGAAAATTACTATCCTTTTTATCCTATTATGAAACAATGATAGTGACTAAGACCATTGCTCGTATTACACGATGTCATTAATACTGAAAGATGTGAAAGAAGAACACTCTGAGAGATAGAAGAAAGAGATCATTATTACCAAACACTTTTAAAAAGTGAAAACAAGTTGTTCGTTTTTAGTTCTTTGTCTTTAGGAAAATGTGACTTTAATATTAATGCAGATAAGTTCTCACCTGCTTTGTAAATCAAAGTTGCATGTGGTCGCCACAAAAATAGCAAATGCTAAGAAAACAATTACTGCTTGTATAACGAAGTATACTCGGGTTCTATGCACAAAATACTTTGATTATGCAACTAAGTATTGCTGCAAATGGTTGTTTCTCTTCTCGTTCTTGAGTTTCCTGAAAGCAGAGGACTCTATCTGCCTCACTCTTTCCCGGCTCACCAATCTCTCGCAACGAGTCCAACACTTTGTCCAAGTCCTGCCTCTTGAAATGCTTTGTCAAAATATCCTCTGAAGTTTCCACTTCAGGATCTGTTATCACTTCTTGCATTCACTAACCCCATCTCATATTTACTATTATTGAGCACAAACTTTCAGTTGGTTGTTAGGCCTAAACTTTCACCCAGTTATTAAACTCTCAGTTTCTTGTTGGGCCTAAACTTGTACCCATTCGGTCATTAAACTTGTACCCATACGGTCATTAAACTTTCAGTTAGTTGTTGGGCCTAAACTGCCCATTCAGTCATTAAACTTTCATTGCAGGCCCACTTTTATCTCTAGTATTTTTTTTTTTGTTTCTAGAAGAATTTCAAACTTATAAAATAAATTTTAGAGGGTTGTGCTATTGAATTTACGAATTCAATGGATTCCAAAAGAATTTAATTGCAGATAAAAGGTATATATTTCAAGTTTTTAAAATGTTGTTCCTTCGATGTTTTTATAAAAATGCAAGTAAGAAAGAGAGAAGATAATGCACATGATGTAGTAGTACACCGTGTTGATGTCTCTTGTGCCCACTTGATGATTTATTACAATTCGTCGGTGCCAAAAGTGACCATTCTCTACTAACAAGAATCTGATACCCGTCTTTTTCTCTACGAATATATCATAGTGAGTGATTGGTTAGTTTGATTAACAAATACTCAAATGCGATAAATCAAATCCAAAGTATGGAAACCTACACGAAATTAACAATCAATCAAGTCATAGCGTGCCACAATCAGCATGAAAAAAATTAAGATACCAAAATGCGAATGGATAAATATGCCTAATTATGTAACAATCTTGTTACAAGAAAAGGGTAAAATGGTAAATAAATAAATAAAAACCAAAATGTGGGTCTACATCTCTATAATATTATTTGAGAAGTCAGTTTTCTATGTGTCGCGCTCACGTTAACTCTCATGATGGTTGATTACACTGATACACTTAATGAATTAAAAATATTACATTTAAATATTATTATTTACTTTTAGTTTAGTTTTCTTTTTATAATTTTCCAAATAACATATACAATAAAAAGTAAATATTTATAAAGTTTAAAAAGCAAATTTAGAAACAAAAATATATGTATGTATATTATGATTTCATTAAAAAGAAAAGTTCGGAAAAAAGTAATATTCCATTTAAAAATATTTATAAATAACATAAAATATAATTTTGAAGTAATAAAATAGTTTCTTTATATCTATATTTTCTTATATGAAAATATATATTTGTATATAATGTAAATACCAAAGCATAACACTATATACTTTAACGAGGGAGATATATTATATTTTATTATTATTAAAATTATATATTTTCTTAATATATAATTTTCTTTTAAATTTTTATGTTTCTAGAACTTAATATATAATCAAGATACCAAAGCAAATCGGAATTCTCATTTTAAGATTATTTAAAATAAATTTTAATTTACCATTTAATAAATCTATGGCATAAAATTATTTAGAATTTTAAAAATATTTTAATTATTGTCAATATTGATATGTGTTCATGAACTTCCAAAAATGTATGAATTAATTATATTTGTACTTATATATATGCATGAGAGTTTAGAGTATTATTGTTATATTAATTTATGTAATTTAGAATCAGACGCTTTAGTTTAATTTTTATTTTATTTTAATCACAATATATCATAAGGTATACATAATTTTACTATAATATATTTACATATTTAAGATAACAACCAACCTAAATACACATAGGAAAATTAATGAAAATTTTAATATATTTAGAATAAAATATTTAATAGTTGAATTCGGAAAAATATATGCAATCGAATATATCCAAATGATAACTAAATCAACTGTAAAAAAACCGAGTAGATATAACATATCTAAAATAATATGTCTTACTAAAGTAATATAATAGTAATAATATAAATCATGCACACAAATTATAAATTAATTTAAAATTAAAAATAAATAGCAATCAATTATTATAATATATTTACTTTATAAATATTTATATCCGTGCATGAGCACGGGAAAATCACCTAGTATATACGTAAATAAAAATACCATTTCATCAACATTTATCTCTCACCCATCCTTACAGACTCTCTCTCTCTCTATGCGCATATTTGTATATTTTAACTAGAGTCGGCCCGTCCTACGGACGAGAATTTATAATAAAAGCTATTTTATATAAATTTATATTAATTTTATAAAGCATTTAAAATCATTATAGATTGAAAACGATATCATAGACAAACAAATAATAATAAAAAAATTGAGATAATATTATTGATTTCAATAAATATTTTTGGTTTGAATTAAAATGACAGTATTTTCATTATTCACAATTTTTTAGAGAATACAAAGTTAGAAAAAAATAATTCAGAAAATGTAATAATATATATAGTGCTATTATTTATATTTCAATTTGACATAATAAAAATATAAATTTTAAATAAATAATACTAAATTTATTTCAAGAATATTTTAGTTTTGAAAAACTTTTACACAAATTATTTATTTCATGATAATAAATTAGTCTATCTACAAACTAAATCATTTAAAATTAAAATATAATATAAAATATAAAATATAATATAATTTTATTTAAAATCATGGTCTTTCATTATAATAAATAGTTTTACTTGTTATGTTTTGTA
This sequence comes from Brassica oleracea var. oleracea, assembly GCF_000695525.1. Lineage (NCBI taxonomy): Eukaryota > Viridiplantae > Streptophyta > Magnoliopsida > Brassicales > Brassicaceae > Brassica > Brassica oleracea. The sequence continues at coordinate 39,821,974 of NC_027755.1, forward strand.
ACTTATTATATCTTTTGTTGAACTCTGTTTAGTAACAAAGTTATTTGTTAGGAATGTTTCTCATGATATTTTAAAATATTGTTTGAAAATAGTATTTTGTAAATTAATGAAATAGTATACTTCTCTAGCAAATTTTTACTTTAGTTACATACCACTTTCATATCAAATAATTTATTGGAGGAAGTTATAGTGAAGGAAAACATAACTAAAATGATTTTAATATATATTCACCACTTGTTTTTGTTATTATTATTTAAAGTTATAGGTTTATCTAACTATTAAGAAAATTTTCATTTTCAATACTGGTTTTGCCTCTATCACAATAATAAATATAATAAAATTATTCAGAACTAAAGTTGATATTCAACACATATTTTTTTCTCTCGAATATAAATTTGTTTCTGAATACATTTTACACATTTCTGTGAAATCCATTGTTTTAAATTATGCAAAAAGTTAGATACCCATCATGACAATCCAATACTGAGAATTGCTATTTTTAAATATAATTGTTTGTTTGAATCTTGGCATGTACTTGAGAAATATTATGATAAACCAACAAACTCGTTGGACACTTAGGAATGTTCATATAGCACTTAGGAATGTTCTGTCTAGTCATCTAGGTTCTCTGTTCCTTCTCTGTTTCTGATTGAGTCAGACATTTTGTGTTCTATCAAATTCACAAACTTTGAGATCTCAGCTTTGTTTAATATGTAAAATAAAAAGTTTGTATAAGAAATCTAAGGAACAATCGCAACGGAATATAACACTTTCACTATAATCCTATCTACAATTTTGTGTTTTGTTTTAATCAAGATCTGCCAAATTGCTGGAGCATGTACATAACTTGACGCTTGCCATTCTCTAGGAGAATCTTTTTTAAAAAAACAGGGCATATTTTTATCTTTTGACATTTTAATAAACTTGAACATCTTTTCATAACCTCGAAGAGAAAACAATATATGAATTGGAAGATGATTCAGGGACTAAAAAGCATTGGAGCTTGGTTTTCCCACTTTGGTAAACTCAAGCTATTTGGGGATTCAAAAGACCACCCTTTTAACTATTTTTCAAACTCTACACGATCGATTATATTCAGCATGAAATATATTCTCCATGAAGTTTGAAAATGGCTCGTAGAAAGTAAAACTTGTATTTGTCTAAATAGCATCAACTGTGCCTGCAAAATGGAATAAATGGCAATGCTCGAAAATGGAATAAAGACATACATTTTTAGACTGAACTTGAGTTGAACTTCCACCGTTCAAATCATCTCCTAGACCACCGTTGCCACCCTGATAAAACCAAGATGCACAATGTTACTTTAACGTACAGAAAAGTGGCATCAAATGTAGATACAAAATTATATCGACAACAAAATCAGAGACACGAAGACACTAGCGCTCGTTGAAGATGGGTGAGATTGTGAAAGTCTGATGCTTCGCAGTGTAACTGAAACTGGTCAGGCTGAGCTGGAACGTGTATGTCTTTCTAACAATGTCGGTAATAAACAGGGGAGCTGAATATCATCTGGGTACGCAACACCTCCAGCCTATAAGACAGAGTATTAAAACAACTTCGTCAGCCTCATCACCAACGCTTAACTCCACAGGGTATCAAAATTCAAAACTTTCTAAATGAATAAACAGAAACAAAATAGTCTTACATTAACAAACAAAAACAGAAACAACAAACGAAACCAAAATCATCTAAATCGTTCTAAATTAGCATACGAAACCAAAATCATCATCCATCAATAAAAAAACAAAAAAAAAGAAACGGAGCCAAAATCATCTAAGCTTTTTAAATCAATAAACAATACCCAAATCATCTTACATCAACAAACAAAAACCAAATCAATAAACGTAACCAAAATCATTCTCCTGTAAAAAAAATTTCAAAAGTTATTAGGATTTGTAGGGATGATGTTCACGGGATGAAGCCATACCTTTTTTTATAGTTGTGATCCACCGCTTGTAAGAAATATAAAAATCATTGAATGATTGATTGTGGTGCAGTGGGATGAAAGAGTTAATAAATTTTTAATGGCGTCGAATCAATGCAACTTGTAACGCCTTCGAGGAGGGGAGAAGAACCGCAGACGAAACCGCAAAGGACGCAAAGACTACTCATGAATACTCGTCTCTTACAACCCTTCAGAACATCTATTTTTGGTTTATCGTAATCGGAGTTTGCAGGAGAAGATGAACCCTAAAGTTGAGTGGCGGCTCCACGTTGAAAATTTTTGTGACTACGGGGCAAGCTTTAATTTGTTTATGCCCAGATGAAATTATGCAAATTCCACAAAATAATGGTGTAAGCCCAAAACCGAACATAACAAATTGAATGATTTTTAATGAAGGGAGACACGTGTCGTCGCGACGTCGCCCGATTTATTAACGTGAATGCTGAAGTAGCGCAACATGAGGGAGACAAACATTTTTTTATATATAGATAGATATTTTCACTCTAAAAGTATTATTGAGAATTGCCAAAAAAAGACGTGAATTAAAAAAATAAATATAACTGAGAAAGAAAAGAAAATACAGAGAGACAAATTTAAACAAAAGGAAAGGGAGATCGAGAGAGGCACACACACACAAAGGAGAATTTTAGGGTTTGGGGAGACTCCGAAGAGATTGGCGTAACCTTCATTGTACACTTCGTAGGATCTCTCTTCCTTAAATCTCGTTTGAATTTCGTTATCTGTTTGCTTTCGATTCAATCGCGTTATCGAAATAATGTGTATTCGAATTGAGCCTCCACGATCTGATTTTATAGATTCTCCGTTGTTTTGATTTCAGATCTGGATTTTTTCCCCCCAATATCTCTAATTGAAAATTGTCGATTTCGAGTGTCAGCTGAGAGTATTGTGAACCTGCAGCTGTGGTTTGGATTGTTTATAGCTCAATGGTTGAAACTTGATCATTCTTACACATAAAAATTGTTCCTTTACTTCCGTTGATTACTTGGTGAGTATCCATCTTTCTAGTTGTTAAAGGTGTTAGCTTTTGAAGTATGCCACTCTCTTTTGTGTGTTCGTTTACAGACATCATTCATTTTGTTGATTAACTTGGTCCTCTTTATTGTTTTTTTTTTGTGTGGTGTTTAGTGTCTTTGAAAGCTCATCTTCCTCGTCATGGTGGCTACTTCCGCTACGTCGTCGTTTTTTCATGTTCCATCTTCCTCCTCTCTTGATACTAATGGGAAGGGGAACAGAGTTGCGTCCACGAACTTCGCTGGACTTAACTCAACGCCAAGCTCTGGGAGGATGAAGGTTAAACCAAACGCTCAGGCTCCACCCAAGATCAACGGGAAGAAAGCTAACTTGCCTGGTTCTGTAGAGATATCAAAGTCTGACAACGAGACTTCGCAACCCGCACCCGCACCGAGGACGTTTATCAACCAGCTGCCTGACTGGAGCATGCTTCTCGCTGCCATAACAACTATTTTCTTAGCGGCTGAGAAACAGTGGATGATGCTTGACTGGAAACCCAGGCGTTCTGATATGATAATGGATCCTTTCGGTTTAGGGAGAATCGTTCAGGATGGTCTTGTGTTTCGTCAGAATTTCTCCATTAGGTCTTATGAGATAGGTGCTGATCGCTCTGCGTCTATAGAAACTGTTATGAATCATTTACAGGTAGGTACTACTTTGATTGTTATCACACTTGTCACTGGACACCCAATAGATATATATGCTCATGACAAGCTCTTATGCTAATGACAGGAAACGGCCCTAAACCATGTGAAGTCTGCCGGACTGCTGGAAAATGGGTTTGGTTCTACTCCCGAGATGTTTAAGAAGAACTTGATATGGGTCGTTGCTCGTATGCAGGTTGTCGTTGATAAATATCCTACTTGGTAAGCCATTGTCAGTCTTACCACTTAACTTAAAATCATTATGCATATTACAGTTTGCATAGATCATTACTTATTCAAATATCTGACTAACAGGGGAGATGTTGTGGAAGTGGATACATGGGTTAGTCAGTCCGGAAAGAATGGTATGCGTCGTGATTGGCTGGTTCGGGATTGCAATACTGGAGAAATTGTAACGCGAGCATCAAGGTCAGAGTTCTTATGTTTTGGTTTACTGACTCCAGCTATTATCATTTTGCTCTCTGTTTGTATTGTTTGCTCTGCCATTAATATGATAATAGAGACTTTATAGTTGTATATGTATGGCAATTTTCTTCTTTTTGCAGTTTGTGGGTGATGATGAATAAACTGACAAGGAGATTGTCAAAGATTCCTGAAGAGGTTCGTGGGGAAATAGAGCCTTATTTTGTGAACTCTGATCCTGTCATTGCCGAAGACAGCAGAAAGTTAACAAAACTGGATGACAAGACTGCTGACTATGTTCGTTCGGGTCTCACTGTAAGTACCCTACCTTTCAACAAGCCTTTAAAACTCTTGAGGTTCTAATGGTTTGGTAATAAACTTTTTTTTCAGCCGAGTTGGAGTGACTTAGATGTTAACCAGCATGTTAACAATGTAAAGTACATCGGGTGGATACTGGAGAGTGCTCCAGCAGGGATGCTGGAGAGTCAGAAGCTGAAAAGCATGACTCTGGAGTATCGCAGGGAGTGCGGGAGAGACAGTGTGCTTCAGTCTCTCACCGCGGTCTCTGGATGTGATGTCGGTAACCTCGGGACAGCCGGGGAAGTGGAGTGTCAGCATTTGCTTCGTCTCCAGGATGGAGCTGAAGTGGTGAGAGGAAGAACAGAGTGGAGTTCCAAGATAGAAGCAACAACTTGGGACACTGCTACATCGTAAACATTGGTCCTTTGGTTCCTTTGTAAAACTGTACCTGCTGCTACCTTCTTGCAACCACCACCTTTGTATATTTCTTCTTTTTTGTTTTTCATTTTGCTTCAATGGAGACATATATTATTATTTATTTAATTTTTCTAGTTTTCTTTTTTTTTTGGTATTCTTATGGGAAATGGGTGTATTATGTGATATATTATTGTAAACCCATGTGCCAGGGCCAGACAAGGCAATAACTTTCTTATCCTAAAATTTATTCTACTTTCTTTTGTAGCTGTTGCCAGGTACTTTGAAAGGAATGTGATGCTTTGTTAGTATCTGTCAATTATTTGAACGGCTATTAAAGAGACACGAACAACAGTTTTGTAGTTTGTCCAGCAAGAATGTCATTAGAAAAGCCATAAAGCAATTAATCATGAAAGCAAAGTCTAAACTCAACCCTCTTACCGTCTTACGTGCATTAAAACAAACTTTACTTCAAATTTGTTTGCTAGCTGTAAGTAAGTGGTTGTGTACTTGTGTTTGACTTTCGGGTGGATGTATCCTCTTCATTATTAGAGTAACATAATCTTAAAGTATATGACCATCCAACTCGATATAATATGTTTAGAGATGCCTTCTCCCTTCAACTATTGTTCAATTATCCTCCAACTTAATATTATATATTGCAGTTCCACTCTATATTGACGTTGAGAGTTAGGTCATGAGGAAACATCACCATGTTTTTTTATGGAGGACCCCCAATGCAGTCTCATCATAGTCTATCTATCAATGACATGCTTCTTAATTATCATCCACTGATACCACCAGTAATAATACAATTACCAAAGTTATTAGCTAACTTGTAAAAAAACTAACTCAAATCGTTCTATTGGTTTCGTTTTTCACTAGGATACTTATTATTATACCTCAAGAACACACATATTTTATGTATATAATTTCGTAAATATTATTATTATAATTATAAGCTAAGATAATTATTATGATATCTCCAAATGAAAAAAATGATTATTATACTATACACACACAAGAAGAATTTATTAAAAGGATGATGCTAGGAACCCCATTAAAACCAAACATAACAAATTATATTTTGTAGTGGAAGAAGAACTTTTACTACCCTTAACCAAACTATCATCATCATCACTCTCAATATCTTTAGGATGGTCAAAATTGGCGGGAACTATAGTATCTGGAGCAACTTCATCATCATCGCCGGATTGAGAGGATTGGCCTGGTCCAGGGGCCGTTTCATCATCTTTATCTGGTGATGGTAGGCCTTGACCATGTGTTACATTTATCATGAAATGCTGTCCAAATTTACATTGTTCGCCGTCATAGTTTCCTGAGAAGAAATAATTGAGACCTTCTTTAACAAGAGGAACACTAACTGAGACCGGAACTGGAGATGTTGCTGAAGGGTTTGCAGCCGACCACTCTGTTGTACTATTGTCTTCACCGTTGTTGTAGTCACATTCTTTGTAAGTTTTGAAATCATATGTCTGCACCACCGAATGGTTGCTATCTGTGTTGAAAACTACATTGAACAACAACACATATACGTTTATGATTTTAGACTTCATCTTAAACATAAACCAAAAACAAAAGGATCGATTCAAACAATACATTTTACTATAGTAACATCACAACTTTTTAATATAAATATTTGTGTTGATTATTGATTGAATTAAATTTCAGTGCACCAATAAAATGATTAGTAGATAAAAAAATACCATAAAAAGAAAATGAATGTCGGATTTTGAAATTATATAGATATGGATTTAAAAGATTAGAAATTAATCATTCATCTAATCTATACACAAACTCTAAACGTATATTTATTTCAATCATATTTACTCTCTAAATATTCTTTCTTTTTTTGTGCTTGATTTACGTTTGTTCACAACAATTTTTCACACTATAACAAAATTAAAGCTGGTTTTTATTAGATTACTATGGCTTTGCAAACTAAAAGAACAGAGATGAAATCTGGCGTGAACTTACTGAGGAAATCACCCAAAGAAAAGGTTTTGGAATCAGCCCATTTCTGATAATTCGCAGAAGGTCTCTCCTGGATATCGAACCATCCCGTGGATCCTCCCACAGTGTAGTTCTTGTAGGCATCAGCCGACAAACTCAGAAGCATAAGTGACACGATGAGTAACACACTAACACAAGATGATGAAGATCTCATGTTGTATGGCATAACTCTTTTTCTCCCTCTCTTTTCCTCTCTCAATTTTCTTGATTCTGACACTTTTCTTTGCTATAAAAGAAATTATAGGAAGAGGAGTCGTCTATACATAAAGTAATGAGCTCGTCATTGGCGGCATGTGGAGAAGTCTTGATGTTTGGTGATACGAAGGAACATTGAAACAATGCAAACTGGTCGGTCCAATCATATACTGACGCCTTATTCTCCGCCCCCACGTGATCTCTCAGCTTACTTTTGCTGTCTTCCCTTCCCTACACTTTCAAAAATAAATATCTGCCGGCTGTCCTTTCTACAGTCTACTAAATGGAATTTTACATAACGTGTTTTGTAGTGTTCTTACTTTTATAAAGCTTAGGCTTCGGATGGTAAAACCAGTTCAAGCGGGACAGATCAAGCAGATCATACAGATCAAACAGGACAAGTGCTGATCAAGCGGGACAAGTGCAGATCAAGCGGATCATGCAGGAGAGAAACATATCAAACCGATCAAATAATTTATTATAACTTATGAATAACAAAATCAGTTCAAAACTATAGATCATATATTAAAACAATAAAAATTACACCTAGATATATAAACAAATATCTTAAATGTTATAGAATCGGCCGAAATGCCTGTAAATGTTTTATAAGATATTTATTACTTCTTTTATTTTCTTTTTAGGTGATCAAGATTTTCTTGAGAGAACCAGTAGGTTACACTAATATTGAAATTTTGGTTAAATTTACCACCAGAAAACTTTCTACCAGTAGGTGTAAGATATTTGAAACGGTAATCAGTCATAAAAATTATTTGATCGTACAATTCAATAAATACACGTTTTCGGTTAAGATTTCATTTAAAATTGTATTCTCTCAATAGATTTACAAAATTTCGATCATTTACCTATATATTAACTATTTTAAAACATAAAAAATATTGACTACTTACCCTTGTTGATATTTATGTAGGAAGATTTATATCTTCTTCTTTTGAAAATGTTGTGTTTTGTCGGCGATATTGAACGTCATGCTTATAATTTAAAAACAACACAAACAGTAGTAGTGTAACATACTATATAGTTTGAACTAATCATTGTACATTATTTATAAAATCAAATAAATATATTTTAAAGTTAAGTGTTTGTAACAAAATTATTTTTTATCAAAAAGAAAAAAAAAACAGATCCACACCACCAAATGTTAGCAGATGAGATCTGCATGCAGATCTTTCGTTTTTTCCACAAAAAAAAAACAAAAATATTGAACTGCATGCAGATCTTCTGTTTAAACTGCTTTTGCAAACAGAAAAACGTGAATGGTAAATATATTGCGGGAGAACTGCATGTGGTGCACTTGTCCTGCCCTTTCATTCCTAACCTTAGAAGGATTGATTTACTTTGACCAAAAAAAGAAGAAGAAGGATTGATTCACTTAACCGGTAAACCAGCGATTCGACCATTTTTAATTAATATCAGAAGGATTCGGTCGGCTAAACCGAGAAACCAATTTTTCTGTAAGCAATCTTTTGTTCAGTTGGTTTCAAATAAGTGGGGAATCATATATACTAAGATATATTCTTGTATAGCAATGATAGATCTATCAAATAGTTTTATAATCAAGAAATCTGTTGCTTGTTATATACTACAAACGTATCTTTTTATCTTTTGTAAAGTCATTAGTAATCTCGACGGAAATCGTTTTTTTTTTTTATAAATAATAAAAATATATTCAGGTAAAATATTCTTTTTATTTGGTAAAATGACAATTCAATTTGAGTCAATAGGGTGGCTGCTTTGGGTCATTGCAAATGGAAGTCGTAAAGGCCCAAAGTGGCCTACTAGAAATAAAGCAAACGGTGTGGCCCTTCAAAACTCTCACTTTTCCCGTCAGGTATCCTACGAACTCGATTAATAATAAGATAGTGTGAAGAATATAGTGTATATGATCATTATTTAAAAAACAAAAAAAAAACACATGTATCAAACTATAACTAATCTTTCCTTTCAGTATCGTTGTCTACTTTTTTATTTCTATTTTTTTCCTATCTATGTTTTTTTAAAATTATTCACTTTTAATTTATATTCTTAACCATATATAAATATAATATATATATATATATATATATATATATTGATAGTACTTGGCATTTCATCCCTTGTGTAGTTAGGCTTTTCTTACAAAGCATGAAATGGAAGAAAAATAATAATTACAATTAGGGTACCTGATTCAGTATACAAGAATAAATTTCTCTATAACAAAGAAAACAAGATATTAATCGTTAATGGAAGGAGGAAACAAAAAACCCTAACAACGCAGTGAAAAAATGCAATGAAAAAGGAAGAAAGAAAAAGAAAACATTAAAGCGAGTGGACAAGACCCGTCAGAAGCACAAAGAGCCAAAGCCATACAAAGACCCCCAACTAACATGATTTGACGTTTCAGATTCTGTTTTTCTTTTGGACACCCTTCATTCAGTATCTCTTCTTTCTCGCTAACTCATTCATTGTATATCACTTACTACACACAAGTTTTCAAATATATATTTTTCTTAAATGTGTGTGTATGTGTGTGCATGGACGAGACGATGGAAGGTGTACGTAAGTGTCTGTATTACTACTGGAAAGCGTGGCCCACATCTCTAACCTTCGTTGCGATCGATCAGAATTGTATAGATACCTACAATCTCTATCTAATTCGTGTTTATTTTGGACTGTATAATTAATAGGTATTATGTATATGCTTGAATAATAAATTGATGTCGACCGTGGAAACTGTATATACTGACTGCAGTTTGGTCGATGCTTGAGTCATTTTTTTCCAATGTGGCATTCTATTAGCAAAAGATGACTATAACTACAAGAGCTTGTTAACGTCTCGAATTAAAAGAAAAGAAGAAAAAAAAACTACAAGAGCTCATGTACATATTTTTTCTTTTAATTCGATACATTAACAAGAATTATCACTACAAGAAAACAGCGGTATTCTGACGGACATTCCGACGGAAAATGAAATCCTCGAAATATCCCGAGGAATTTTCTCGAAATATCTACAAGAAAACAGCGGTATTCTAACAAGAATTATCACTACGAGGAAATTCCTAGGAAACACAAAATTTGGTTTTCTCGGAATATACCGACGGAATTCCGAGGAAATATCAATCCGTCGGAATATTCCGAGGAAATTCCGAGGAA